>NW_017675330.1:0-2693 GCF_001879085.1 Nicotiana attenuata
AGTGTGATTCTGCTAATGTTTTGAGTCACGATTTGTATAATCATCTAGCTACTAATAATCAAACTCCTGATTTTACTTATCTATTGTAACTCTCGAGCTTCCTCTTCTCTCTTAGCCTTTGTGTAGGCTTAAGCTATCTTCAAATTTGCGACTCAGGTTATTTAGTTATTTACCATAGCCTTTCGTGGACGCTATGGAACATCCATGTTTAATCTTCTAACAATTCAAACCTTTGTATGTGAGGTGGACTCATTATTTCTTTTAACTTATACCTGAGTCTCCTATAGCTGTAGGAATGTCAACATATATGCTGCATGAATAATACTCCGAAATCTTAAGTGCATTCATAATATAACTAACTCTGGGTCATTGATCGAATAATTCCTTTCACGCCTTCTCAGCTTTCTTTAAAAAGTAAGCAATTACTTTCCCGGTCGTTCTGCCACTTGTTGCATGAGTACTTGGATTATCTTGGCGCCCACACCTATTGGAATTTCGTGCAACTCATATGATCTCGAATATTACTGGAATCCCTTCCGATTATGTTTCACATAGATTTGCCTAATCGTTTCTATCAATCATGAGCACTCTTATTACCGTAAATCTCTCCCGAGTAATCACGACAATTTACTAGACGCACTCTCCCGAGTTACGCTAGCTGGCTTTGTTTAGTACATCTCACTTTAGATTGCACCCAAGGCTTTGTTATCCCTAGTCCCGCCTTTAAACCCTCAGTTATTGATCCCTCATATACTTTGGGAGTGGTGTTGTTCAATAATTACCTAAATATTCACTCTCACCCGAGTAATACATACTAAATAGGCACAGCTAATTGAGGATCCTATCAATTAACTACAACAAGAACGTAGTTGAACAAATAGAGATTAAACTGGGCAAACTATATTAACATAACAAGAAGTTCATCCTTCAATAGGTTTCATCATAACCTCAGACTAAATATTTAGCCACTCATACTAGTGTTCATCATACAAAAGCCAAATTCATCACAAATGGTAAAATACAGAAGGAAGAAAGTAAGAACTCGATGATGGATTATCCTCCTTGCCTCTTGCCTCTCCTTGCCTTCAACTAAGCTATGAAAACCTTGATAATGTTCCTTTGGGCGAGCTAGACCTTCTATAGGTTAAGTGGAATTACCCCCGAACTTCCGAGTTTACCCCTAAACTTTATTTTTTGGAACTGGACTAGCGTGGTCGCGCTATTGACCGCGCATATGGCATAAAATTCTGCCTCGAATACCTGGGCTAGCGCTGTCGCGCTAGTGGGCGCGCTAGTCTGGTTCATCATTTCAGCCTTTCTTTCTTTCTTCTTCCAACGTACTCAGCTCAGAAGGGCTTCCCTTGATTCAATTTAGCTCCAACTAAAGTTCTAAGTCCTCATTCACGCAATCCTGCAAAACATGAAATTCACAATTAGAGCCAATTTATCATCATTTAACTATCCTATAACAGTGAAACATAGTCAAGCTGGGGCATAAACAGTCACCAAATTACATAAATCTAGCCTATTATCACCCTTCTTTGTTGATGATGAGGAAGATGGGGACCGGGAGTGGATGAGTCGATTTGTCCGAGTTTGGACTGTTGATATTATCCTTGTGGAGTTTATGCCATTCCATGAGGAATGGAATTATACACGTGAGTGGTACACATTCGTGTCTTCTTAGTTTTGTATATGGCGAAGGCTGGCTTCGTAATTGTGCCTTCTTTTCCTCTTCTGCAGCGATTTCATGGATGCCACGCGAGGTCCCTGATCTACCAAATTGGGCTCGGGAGTTGGCGGCCCACTCGACCCGCGACGAGCGTAAGTGGCGAGCTTTATCTAGGGGTTGATGGGAAGCAAAACATCATGGTATGTGCTGTGCAATTTATTCCCTTCCCTTTTTTCGGTTGGAAAAGCTCTTTCTCTTCCTGCGTACTAACCCTGTTATTGCAGGCATCGGGGAGGCTTCCAAGGCAAAGCCATGCCCCTTTGGAGGGGGAGAAGGGTTGTTGGCTTCTGGGCCAAAGGATGATAACAATAAGCAGGAAGTACCTTCGTGGGGCGATGGTGCTCAAAGCAAGGTGAACCTGGACCGGGGGCCCGGAGTGGAAGTATTAACTGAGCCTGCCACGCCCGTGATTTCTGGTTTTGGAAAGGCGATTTCTCCTCTGCTGTCGTCTGTTGTCGTCCTCTTTCTCCGTCGGAGGTACTTCGAGGGATGCTTGAAACTCGGGGTCATATGTGCCAAGTGACCGGGCCTCGACCGGGGTCGACTTTTTTGGAGTCGGGGGAGCCAGGCTAGCAGATGTGTGCTCAACCTTTGAGGAAGCCCAGCGGGTTCATTGTGCGGTGAGTTTTGGTGCAGTTTTTTCAAGTATCGTGCCTTCCCTTTCTTATGGTGGTTTCCTTCGCAGGCTTTTGACAAGCTTAAGTCCAAGCTGCTTCGCCGTGAGGCCAGGCTACGGAAAGCTCTGGATGAGGGGAAATCCCTTAGGCGCCTTTGCGATGAAAGGGAAAGCGAGCTGGCATATATACGGTATGAGGCGAGTCGGAGCTTGAGTCTATTTGAAGGAGCAGGTAGTTTTTGTTCTGACTGAGCGTGTGTTCTTTCTTCTAGCCCCTGAGGCTAATGTTTTGTTTATATTAGTTGCAGAAAAAGGCGGAAGACCTGGAGCGCCTCCGGAACGAAG
>NW_017675330.1:3549-41916 GCF_001879085.1 Nicotiana attenuata
TGAGAACTCCCAGTCTCCAACTCCATATAGCACACGAATCACCATACCTGATCCCGAATTCTGCCGTATGAATACATATCACACCTCAAGTACCCAATCATTCCACGAAAGATATTCTAAAATTTCCCCTGTGCCATCAAACAAAATTAGATATCGGCAATCGACCTAACAAGAAAGCGCCGTAATACTACCGAGTATCATCAGTTAAGTCACATACCCTTTCCGAGACAAATACTCTTGTCAAATCACTCCCATTTAGCAGTACCATTTCCTTGATTATCTGAGGCTACCCGTTGCCTAGGAGTTTTATGAACTTCCTTTCAGAACTGAACTGAAACCTCACACACACCAATCTCGGTCCTCTACAACATACCGCTATATACACACACACACACACACCCTCTGCTCTCTTGACTAGAAGAAGACAATACTTAACTGAATATAAAGTCTCTATAAGGAAGAATTCTGTAACTTATGAGACTAGGATAATGTACAAAATTTCACGAATATGAACTTCTCTTTATGTCTCGTTATCAAACACATGTAGTGATGGGATCATGCCAAAATGAAGGAAAGGTTTAGACTTAATATACATTATTACAATCTTTCCAATCAGCAAGTTGAACTCGCCTCTTCGCACCTTAATCTACAGCAATGATAATGATACTATCATTAAGTTACGAAAGGTACAACTATCGCACAACGAACGACAAACTTATTTTATATAAAAGCGAGCAGCATCTCCCCTATAATCCTTACTTCCTCCAAATACAAGATAACACCAACAACACAAGAACAAAACAATATCAACATATATACATTATTTTCCAACCTTATATACACCACAAAATACTACAAAATAGCCCAACACACCCCAATCTCTTCATACACAAAACGACTACCGTAGTAGTGTCAAACAGCCCGAAAATGTTATGACAAACGACCAGTCCTCCACCATGCATTTATGTGGTGTTTTTCCGCACCCTTCCTCCTCCAAAACTCCATAAAATAGTAGTAAAACATGCAATCCAACAGCAACACAAAACAATCCACAAAACTGTCTGCTACAAGTGAATAACTCAAACTCACGACTTTCGATCACCGTCCCGTTAGTTCTTACAATAATAAAACGACTTTCCATACATCTCCAGAAGAAAAAATGGACGAAATAGAGCAGTAAACTTACCTTATTTGTTGAATAACTCAGCTCATATCTTGGTTCTTCAAACTCTAGGTTTTACCTCCAACTAGAACTTGAAAAGGAGAGAAAATCAATTAGGGTTTGTGGGCAATTTTCGGGAGGATGTTTGCAGGGGTTTAGATCTGGTTATTGTGTTATATTGCAGGAGATAAGATCTTAAATGTTCTCTTTGTCTGACCCGAAATAGCCCCTTTTTGGACTCGCATTTAAGCAAGTAGGTGACACACCTACTTGTCACCTAGCAGTCTTTGCAATCTCGTGGAAACGCACATATCTCTCTACTCTGATATCGTATTGACAAATGGTTTATTGCATTAGAAAATAGACTTATAGATATTCAATTTGGTAGGTACATCATCCCTAATTCCAAGTATACTAGGAGAAAAGCTCAACTACATTTGACCTAAGTTTCCACACATTTATGAATGGGACTTGTGATGACCTTTTCAACTTTTGTTCCACAACTCGCTCGACTTCAAAACATAACACACGAATATCATACGACTAAAATAACTCATAACTTAATCTCTTTATAATGCTAATTACCCTAGTCTCACTCTAGAAGTAAATGTTATAACATTCCAACTTGTCGACTTTCGACGAAACTTATTTCTTCAATTCGTTTAGCTTCTAAGTCTTCAAACCCTCTTGGTACTTGTTATTCATGATCTTAAATATGTATAACCTCCACGTTAACATGATTAGCTAACTTCGTAAACTTTTCAAAGACGATTTCATTTCTGAGCTTACACCAATTGACTTACGACGTACTCTTACGTACGAAAATATGGGGTGTAACAGCATGATCGATGCGATTGCCGGCCACAAGATCCTCAGTTTTCTCGATGCCTATTCCGGGTACAGCCAAATTCGGATGGACCCGGGCGACCAGGAAAAAACGTCCTTCGTCACTAAGTACGGTACCTACTGCTATAATATAATGCCATTTGGACTAAAAAATGCCGGTGCCACTTACCAACGCCTAGTAAAGCTGATGTTCGAAGAACAAATAAAAAAATCAATGGAGGTTTACATTGACGACATGTTAGTTAAGTCCCTTCGAGCACAGAACCATTTAAAACATTTGCAGGAAACCTTCAACATATTGAAGAAGTATAATATAAAGCTGAACCTGGAGAAATACGCGTTCGAAGTCGGGTCCGGGAAATTTTTCGGATTCATGGTATCCAACTGGGGGACCGAGATCAAACCCGATAAGGTCAAGGCCATTGAATACATCACTGTTGTGGACAACGTCAAAGCCGTTCAAAGGTTGACCGGCCGTATAGCAGCCTTGGGTCGATTCATCTCGAGGTCCTCCGACAAGAGCCATTGGTTATTTTCATTGTTGAAGAAAAATAATAACTTTTCGTGGACCCCGGAGCGCCAAGAAGCCTTGGAGGAACTCAAACGGTACCTCTCGAGCTCACTTTTGCTTCACACTCTGAAGGTAGACGAACAACTGTACATGTACTTGGTAGTATCCAGGGTGGCGGTAAGTGGAGTCCTGGTCCAGGAAGAAGAAGGTATGCAATTTCCTATCTATTATGTTAACAAAACTCTAGGCGAGGATGAAACTAGGTATCCTCACCTAGAAAAATTGGCGCCCGATTTTCTAAGCGCCTCTAGGAAGCTAAAACCATACTTTTAATGCCATCCCATATGTGTTGAAACCACTTACCCATTGAGGACCATAATGAACAAACCCGAACTCTCGGGACGACTGGCCAAATGGGCCGTGGAAATCAGCGGGTACGATATCGAATATCGACCCCGGACCACCACTAAATCTCAGATTTTGGCAGACTTCGTGGTCGAATTTACGTCGGCCCTAATACCAGAGGTCGAAAGAGAATTGTTGTTGAACTTGGGGACTTCCTCGGGAATCTGGACCCTTTTTACGGATGGTGCCTCGAACGCAAAGGGGTCCGGACTTGGCATAGTATTGAAGTCACCAACGGGCAGTGTAGTTAAACAATCTATTAGAACTGTAAAATTGACTAACAACGAAGCCGAGTATGAGGCCATGATTGCTGGTCTCGAATTGGCCAAAAGATTGGGAGCAGAGGTGATCAAAGCTAAGTGCGACTCCCTCCTTGTGGTAAACCAAGTTAATTGGACGTTCGAAGTCAAGGAATAACTAATGCAGAGATACCTGGATAAACTCCAGGTAATGTTGCATCGGTTCAAGGAGTGGACCCTACAACATGTGCCTCGGGATCAACAGCGGAGCCGATGCTCTCACAATCTTGGGATCGTCGGTCGACGATGATGAGTTCAACTTGGGGCGGTTGTATAGCTCATGAGATCAGTAGTGGAAGAAGGTTACGCCGAGATAAACTCAACACGCCTAACTTGGTACTGGAGAAATAAGTATATAGAGTTTCTGAAGACCGAAAAACTGCCCTCGGATCCTAAGGAATCGAGGGCTCTGCGTACGAAGGCAGCCCGGTTTAGCTTTTTCAAAGACGATACCCTGTTTCAGAGAATGTTCGATGGTTCACTCGTAATATGTCTAGGGCCAGGAGATACCGAGTATGTTATGAGGGAAGTCCACGAAGGCACATGCGGAAATCATTCGGGCGCTGAATCATTAATTCGAAAAATAACTATTGGATCGACATGGAAAAGGACGCGAAGGAGTT
The DNA here is from genome assembly GCF_001879085.1 of Nicotiana attenuata. NCBI lineage: Eukaryota > Viridiplantae > Streptophyta > Magnoliopsida > Solanales > Solanaceae > Nicotiana > Nicotiana attenuata. Next base: position 7,396 of record NW_017675330.1, read on the forward strand.
CGTACGACAATGCGACGTGTGTCAAAGGCATGCTCCGATGATTCATCAGCCCGGAGAGCTGCTGCATTCAATCTTATCACCCTGGTCGTTCATGAAATGGGGGATGAACATTGTCGACCCCCTCCCATGGGCACCCGGTAAGGCTCAATTTATATTGTTTATGATTGATTATTTTCTAAATGGGTGAAAGCCCAGGAATATGAGAAAGTCAGGGAGAAGGAAGTCATTGATTTCATCTGGGACCACATAATATGCCGGTTCAGAATACCGGCCGAGATCGTGTACGATAATGGAAAGCAGTTCATCGGCAGCAAAATAAGCAAGTTTTTCGAAGACCATAAGATCAAAAGTATCCTATCAACACCCTACCACCCTAGTGGGAATAGGCAAGCGGAGTCCACGAACAAAACCATACTCCAAAACCTCAAAAAGAGATTGACCGACGCCAAAGGAAAATGGAAGGAAATCTTGCCCGAAGTCCTATGGGCATATCGGACGACCTCGAAATCGAGTACTAGGGCCACCCCGTTCTCGTAGGTTTATGGTGCCGAGGCCCTAATACCAGTTGAAGTAGGAGAACCGAGTCTCAGGTTCCGATATGCGACCAAAGAGTCAAACGACGAGGCCATGAATACGAGCCTGGAATTATTACGGCTGAGACGTAATTTTTACGTGGTAGACATAAGTTGTACGAAATTCCTCTCATTTTCTTCCAAGTGTCTTTCGGGTCTCACTTTTTAGTGAGAGAAAAATATGATACATTTTGTTGTAACCAAAGTCTCCCCTCTCAACGCAGATATCTCGCTCTCTCTCTCTCTCTTAATTTTTAAACTATCCTCTCCCCTGTCTTTCTTTTCTGTTCTTTTCATTTAATCCATAGCTTTCCTACTATACAAAAAAGTAGATCTTAATCAAAAATCATAAAAATTTCTTCTCTGCTATCTATGAGTACTCTAGCTTTCGGCATATTTGATCAGAATTGTCACATAATAGCTACCTGTGATTAAGAATTAATTTGCGCTAGACTTATTGACCTAAGTGGGTTTAAAATTGGATCTGATAAGTAATTGATGGAGTATATTTTTTGGTTGATGACTGGGTTTTTTTACTGGGGTTCATGGTAAAAACACCAACAAGAAAACTAAAAAATATATAACAACCACCATTACTATTGTGTTGCCGTCAAGTGGTGCAAGTAAGGTGGTTTTCATTGTGGAAAGCTGCTTCTTTGGCGGTGAGATGGTTTTGGGCATTATTCTTGCATGAAATAGTGAGGTAGTGACTATTGGGGAACCTAGGGATTTTTTATATTTTATGGAATGAAGGAGATTTTTTAAGGAGGCGTAGACGATGGTGTTTGGACGGCAAATGGGGTGGGGCAATTAGATGATTCAGTTGATTAATGTTTATGGGTGTAAAAAAAATTGTTTATGGGTGTAGAAATGAAATCAAAACTCAAAAGTGATAAAGTATGGAGGAGATCGGTGGCTGAGGGTCTGGTGGGAGAAATGATTTTGACAGCTGTGCTCCACAGTACACTTTTCATATAATAAATCCCTTATCTCGTACATAATAAAATTTCTCGTGCGAGACACAATATTATTATGTGAAACGTAATTATTACGTGGCAGACATAAGTTGTATGAAATTCCTCCCATCTATCGCCAAGTGTCTTTCGGGCTCACTTTTTAGTGAGAGAAAAATATGATACATTTTGTTGGAACCAAAGTCTCCTTTCTCAACGCAAATATCTCTCTCTCTCTCTCAATTTTTAAACTATCCTCTTCCCTATCTTTCTTTTCTGTTCTTTTCATTTGCTCAATAGCTTTCCTACTATATAAAAAAGTAGAGCTTAAACGAAAATTATAAAAATATCTCCTCTTCTATAAACGAGTAATCTAGCTTTCGACATATTTGATCAACATTTCACATAATAGCTGCCAGTGATTAAGAATTAATTTGTGCTAGAATTATCGATCTAAGTGAGTTTAAAATTTGATCAAATAAGTAACTGATGGAGTATATTTTTTGGTTGATGACTGTTTTTTCCCTGGGGTTCATGGTAACAACACCAAAAAGAAAACTAAAAATCTATAACAATCACCATTACTGTTGTGCTGCCGTTAAGTGTATGCAAGTAAGGTAGTTTTTATTGTAGAAAGCTACTTATTTGGCGGTGCGATGATTTTGGGCATTATTCTTGCATCAAATAGTGAGGTAGTGACAATTGGGGTTCCTTGGAATTTTTTATATTTTATGAAATGAAAGAGATTATTGAAGGAGATGTAGACGATGGTGTTTGAACGATGAATTGGGCGGGGCAATGAGATGATTCAATTGATCAATGTTTATGGGTGTAATAAAAATTCATTTATTGGTATAGAAATGAAATCAAAACTCTTAAGTGGTAAATAATGGAGTAGATCGACGACTGAGGGTCTGGTGGGTGAAATTATTTGATAGCCGTGCTCGACAGTACACTTGTCATATAATAAATCCTTCACACACAAGTATTATGTGGCATATCTCGCATATAGTAAAATTTCTCGAGTGAGAAATAATTTTTATTATGCATGAGACATAATTATCACGTGGTAGCCATAAGTTGTATGAAATTTCTCTCATCTTTCGTCAAGTGTCTTTCGGGTCCCACTTTTTAGTGATAGAAAAATATGATACATTTTGTTGGAACCACAGTTCCTCTCTCAATGCATATCTCTCTCTCAATTTTTGAACTATCTTCTTCCATGTCTTTCTTTACTGTTTTTTCATTTACTCAATAGCTTTTTTGCTATACAACAAAGTAGATCATAAACAAAAATCATAAAAAATTCTCCCCTGCTATCTACGTGTACTCTAGCTTTCGACATATTTGATCAGCATTGTCACATTATAACTGCCTGTAATTAAGAATCAACTTGTGCTAAAATTATTGACTTAAGTGGATTTAAAATTGAATATGATAAGTAATTGATGAAGTATGTTTTTTGGTCGATGACTGGTTGTTTTCCTGGGGTTCATGGTAACAACACCAAAAAGAAAAGTAAAATATATATAACAATCACCATTACTATTGTGCTGCCATTAAGTGGCTGCAAGTAAGGTGATTTTCATTGTGGAAAGCTACTTCTTTGGCGGTGAGATGGTTTTGGGCATTATTCTTGCATGAAATAGTGAGATAGTGACAATTGGGGATCTTTGAAAAATGGAAGAAGGAGATTATTGAAGGAAGCATAGACGATTGTGTTTGAACGATGAATAGGGTGAGGCAATGAGATGATTCAGTTGATTAATGTTTATGGATATAATGAAAGTTTGTTTATTTGTGTAGAAATGAAATCAAAACTCAAAAGTGGTAAAGAATTGAGGAGATCGACGGTTAAGGGTCTGGTGGGTGAAATTGTTTTGACAGTCGCGCTCCACAGTACACTTGTCATATAATAAATTCCTCGCACAAGTATCATGTTGCATATCTCGCACACAATAAAATTTCTCGTGCAAGACACAATTTTATTATGCGTGAGGCATAATTATTATGTGGCAAACATAAGTTGTATGAAATTCCTCTCATCTTTTGCCAAGTGTCTTATAGGTCCCATTTTTTAGTGAGAGAAAAATATGATATATTTTGTTAAAATCAAAGTCTCCTCTCTCAACGCAGACCTCTCTCTCTCTTAGTTTTTAAACTATTCTCTTCCATGTCTTGCTTTTCTGTTCTTTTTATTTACTCAATAACTTTCCTGCTATACAAAATAGTAGAGCTTAAATAAAAATCATAAATATTTCTCCTCTGCTATCTACGAGTACTCTTAGCTTTCGACATATTTGATCAACATTGTCACGTAATAGCTGCCTGTAATTAAGAATTAATTTGTGCTAGAATTATTGACCTAAGTGGGTTTAAAATTGGATTTAATAAGTAATTGATGGAGTATGTTTTTGGTTGATGACTGGTTTTTTTTCCTGGTGTTCATGGTAACAACACCAATAAGAAAAGTAAATTATATATAACAACCACCATTGCTATTGTGTTGTCGTTAAGTGGCTGCAAGTAAGGTGGTTTTCATTGTGGAAAGCTGCTACTGTGGCGGTGAGATGGTTTTGGGCATTATTCTTGCATGAAATAGTGAGGTAGTAACAATTGGGGATCCTTGAATATTTTTTATATTTTATGGAATGAAGGAGATTATTGAAGGAGGCGCAGACGATGGTGTTTGAACGGTGATTGGGGTGAGGCAATGAGATGATTCAGTTGATTAATGTTTATTAGTGTATGAAAATTTATTTATTGGTGTAGAAATAAAATCAAAACTCAAAAGTGGTAAATAATAGAGGAGAACAATGGTTAAGGGTCTGGTGAGTGAAATTGTTTTGACAACCGTGCTCCACAGTACACTTGTCATATAATAAATCCCTCACACAAATATTATGTGGCATATCTCACACATAATAAAATTTCTCGCATTGTATAGTGTAATTTTCTTTTGATACTATGAGTTCATTTAAAAGTAACTAAAGATAATCACGATAATTAGCAAGTCAAGTTAACCCCAAAACATAAGACGACTAAATTTTTAAGTAGTAGGTAAAATTGCAAATTGCAAATGCATGCATTAGCATGGTTAAAGAGAAAACTGTCCTTAAATTCCTTTAAAGCTAAAGAATATGGAGGACATTTTTGTAAACAATTACTTCTCTTAAAATTATGCAATGCATTTTAATTTTCATTCCATCACACCAAACAATGGATAAGAAATAATCTCTGCATAACTAATGCTTGCTGTCACGACCCAAACACCGCTCCGGTCGTGATGGCGCCTCTCGTGAAGACAAGGCCAGCCAACCAACCCTATTTGCCTTTTTCAAAAAAAATATATAACATGGATAAACAATTTTAAAGATGATTCAATAATATTACTTGGCGGAAGTACAACCAAATACGGCCCAAACCGGGGTGTCACAAGTCACGAGCATCTAGAGGTGTCTAAATACAACTACAAGGCCAGTAATATACAGAATAGAATTTAGAATCAAAGGAAGAAATCCGGTGCCGCGAACGCTGGCGGTCACCTTACTCAGCTACGATAGCAAAATCTTCAACCAGCTCAAAACCCGTTGCCGGGTGAACAAATACCTGCATCTGCACGCGAGGTGCAGGGAGTAAAGTGAGTACTCCAACTCAGTGAGTAATAAAAGTAAATAATAACTGAGCAGCAAGAAATCACGTAAAGCAACCAACATGATGTATAGAAGTCGGGTACAATTTTCTGAGAAAACAGTGAAATCTGTGAAATCTTTAGAAATACCTTAGCTCAGTTCAAATCTCTTTTGAAAATGATCTTTTCAATAATTATGAAAACGAACAGTTAGTGCTGATAAGCACAGAAAATTCGCCCCTCGGGCACAAATACCACAGTATAACAGGTAAAAAGGCAAATAAGTATGCAAGATGAGCACATAAAAGTTCGCCCCTCGGGCAATATCTCAAACTGTACCAGCCCCTCGGGCTCCCTCTCTCAGATCACTCTCAGAACAGTATCATATAGTAACCGCTGCGGCGTGCAGCCCGATCCACATATTGCTGCGGCGTGCAGCCCGATCCATAGCTCGCTGCGGCGTACAGCCCGATCCATATGGGTACCCGCGCTCACTGTGGGGGTGCAGACTCCAGAGGGGCTCCTACAGCCCAAGCGCTATATCACTGCGGTGTGCAGTCCGATCCAATATATATATATATACCGCTGCGGCGTGCAGCCCGATCCACATAAGTATCGCTGCGGCGTGCAGCTCGATCCATATATAACTCTCACATCCAAGCCCTCGGCCTCATATCACTCAGTGTATCCTCACATCTGGCCCTCGGCCACACTCAGTCAGAATATCATCACAAGCCCCTCGGGTATTAGTAAAACAGTAGTTCTCAACCCAAATTATTATTCAAAAATATCATTTAAGACTCAACTCTGAGTAAAAGTGGCTGAGTTGTAAAATAGTGGAGAAACAGTATGACTGAGTTCAAGTAATAAGTCAAAACAGTGAGGAAACAGTGAAAATAATCCCCGAAGGATTCAAATAGTTGGCACGAAGCCCAAATATGGCGATCAGCCCAAAAAACAGTGATGACAAATAAATTCCAGTAAAATACGCGGTAGCGCAAGTCACCTCAATATAGCACTACGACGGCAATCGGTTCAAACCCTCAGGATATCATTTCCAAAATCAGAGCGAATACATCACAATAGGCTAAGGGAACATAACCCAATCGAAAAGACTCGAAAAATATCGAAAATCACGGAATTTGCAAAACCCGAGCCCTGGGCCCACTTCTCGAAAAATCAAAAAATTAACATCACCGGATTCCTTATCTCTCCACGAGTTCATACATACCAAGAACTCTCAAATCCAAGCTCAAATGACCCATTAAATCCCAATTTGAAATATCAAAAACTCAAGCCCTAGTTCATCAATTTTGGGCTTAATTTCCATGAATTTCTAGGTAAATTTCACATAATAATCATGTTTTTAACTCATAAAACTTACCTCCAGTCAATCCAGTCGAAACCCTCTTCAATTGCTCCCAAAATGTTCAACAATGGAGGAAAATAACTTAGGCTCGCGGATGAAATATCATTAAAACCCATTCTGCCCAGACCTCATTTAGGACCGCTTCTGCGGTCGAATCCCGCTTTTGCGGACCCCGCTTATGCGGTCACTCATCCGCTCCTGCGGAACTCCTCTCAAGCATGCGGACCGCTTCTGCGAAAATCCTTCAATTGCCAACTTTCGCACCTGCGACCCATATATCGCATCTACGGAACCGCATCTGCGGCCCCTTTTTCGCAGATGCGGAAATACTAGGTACCAGAAAACCAGCAATCTCATAAGTCCAAAATTCATCCCGATGACCATCCGAAATCACCCCGAGGCCCCCGGACCTCAACCAAAAGTACCAACACATCTTAAAACATTATTCAAACTTGCTCCAATCATCAAAACACCTCGACCAACACCAAAATCATCAAATTACATCAATTCAGGCCTAAGTTCTTCAAAAACTTCCGAAACACGCATTCGATCAAAAACCCAACCATATCACCTCCGAATAACCTGAAATTTTGCACACACATCCAAAATCACCTCACGAAGCTACAGCAACTCTCGGATTCCGACCCTCGGATCAAAATCTCACCTATCGACCGGAAATCGCCAAAATGCTAACTTCGCCAATTCAAGCCTAATTCTGCACCGGACCTCCAAAATAAATTCTGATCACACTCCTAAGTCACACATCATCCCCCGAAGCTAACCGAATCACCGGAAATCGCATCCGAACCCTCTAACTCAATAGTCGACATCCGATTGACTTTTTCCAAAACAAGCCTTCTTTAAAGAGACTAAGTGTCTCATTTTCTACCAAAACCAATCCAAATCAACTCTAACACACCAAATACTGATAATGAAACATGAAGAAGCATAAAAATGGGGGAAACGGGGTGGTAACTCCTGAGACGACGGGTCGGGTCGTCACATCCTCCCCAACTTAAACAAACGCTCGTCCTCGAGCGTACCCAGAGTTGTCCTAGAAGCCAACCAATAGCTAAATGACCTTACCAAGCATATACCCGGGGGTGATCCCACGTCACCCTATCTCGCATAGGTCCGATAACACAACATAGCTGAAATTTCACAATCCATCTAGTTCCATAAACCATAGAACCACATTGTACTTTTCGAAATCACACACAAGATCAGAACCTCACATCTATACTCAGAATAAGCCCGAACCTAGCTGTAATAACCCATACCTGCAACCTCAGGTGCAATCATATGATATTTTACATAACCCAAACACTCGAAGTGATAACTTCTATTCACAGCAGTTGCCCACAATACCCGAATACCGGTAGAAAACCTCTTATCAACTAAGGTCTTATTCCAACACTTTCATATACTGCCAACGATAAATGAAACACGCAATAAACCGTAACCATTTCTCAGGTCAACCATTCATGAGACCACTTCCCTTTTGACTAACACCACACCAGATTCCGAGCCGAACCTCGATATTATCCTTCCAACAAGCTGAAATCAAATCCGTTCGTATTCATTAGTGACCCCAACGATCACCTCAAATCCAACACACCACTCTGGTGATATGACACCTCAATACAGGCCTAAGCCACAACTTGCATAATACGCGCACCAATAAGAAACGATCTGAATATACTCAAATTATGAAAAATGACTCAAACAAAAGAGCTGTACCTCAAGCTCACCAATACCATCACCACACAAGGCTGAGACCCCGTCTCACATCATAGAAATAGAACACCTCACATTGGCCTGCCAACGAACTCCTTATCAAGGAAGCCTGGGGGTGCTCCTTCCACTACTACAACTCCTACCGGAGCCATACGATACGGTGCCTGGCACCAAATCAATACCGAAATCCACAACCTCGCCCGGCGACATGCCCGGCCACAAGAAACGCATCCGAAAAGTCCCCAACACCGGAACTATGTAGGAACCTCTGCACTGACATCCACACGAAATAGCACACGAACCCACTATCTAAAATTCCCCTGTGCCATCAAACAAAATTAGATATCGGCAATCGACCTAACAAGATATACCATACCATCCAAGGATAACATGAGAACTTTTATCTCCCTTCCGCGCCGCAGACATCGACGCACTCAACTAGTCAAGAACTTCCATTGATCCCATCTAGAAGAAAAATCATTACACACTCCATGCTCCGCATGTCCATAGAAATATACATCTCCAAACCATGATGAAACCCAACAAGAATTCTCTCCCAATTCTATTTGCATAAGCTAAACTGTCAGGACTGAATCCTTCTAACTAGACCAAGCTAAACAAGCTGTCAGAACTCAAGGGCTTTGCTGCAAAATACCTGTACGAACTCATTGCCTCGAACACGCGCAAAGAATTAATCACATCCTTACCATACCGATTCGGTCTTCTATCAAGGTACTCCACCCATCTAAATTTCCTTCTGTTCCATCCTCAACTTGATATTTCCTCTTACTGTAGCACCACAATGCCTCACCCAGGCTTACCACACGAGACCCAAGCATGAACCACACTATCTGAAACCCATAAGCCGCTGAATACTCTCCCTCGAATATTCCCAAAAACACCACATTCCGCAACACTTTATTCTGAAGAACTTCCTGTGCCTCATTGGCACTCCGATACCGCAAAATGATATCTTCATCCCAATACAACCAAGCAACTTCCTGCTCTATACGCCGAGCATCCTTTGCCAATAACACTCTAGACATTCCGCGATTCTCATACTCTATAAAGCATAATATGACTTCCGTCACAGTTTTGCTTCACTCGTGCCATCCTCTGCTCAATTTCCGCGACCAGAACTGATTCGCCAGCATGCCTCAAATCGGAACCAACATAGCACATAACCGTGCAATCAGCTAATCAACAGCAACCTCCCCAACTTGGCTCGAAGCCATATATCAGGACACACTCAATAACCCATAACACTTTTACTCTAATGATGCCACAATACCATAGTGAGATTAAACTCAAATCATTTACAAGTTTGTGAAAACACAGATCATTTAGTAATGTAATCCTCTGCAAATCTCGCATTCATCCCCACATCAGTTGAGTCCACTCTCTTAAGCGACCCAAATTTTCAAATTTCAACACGTACTTTTCAATTACTCATGAGATCTTCTAACATACACCTAGGGATCATATCACTTAAGAACACTCCGCAGGAGATAACCCACCTGCTTCGCCTCAATTTAACATTTCTGCATACCTTCCACCGTCACACACATTACACAGTCATTTAGTCTTCCTGGGTCTGAACTCATACCGCCACATGGAATGAACTTCACTCCCCAACTAAGAGACACGAAACGATCTTTCACGCGCCCATAATTCGGGCTACACATCAAATCACAATAGGAAACGAACACTTAACAGTTCATCTATTATCCAGCAGACTTCTTCGTCACTACCAAGTCATATAGATACATCTCGCAGCACTAACATACTCATCACACGGACTTCCAACCTCCATTCCGTCTAATAGGGACAATACCGAACATATAAGTTCAAAACACTTGCTCACACAAAATCAGCACCTCGGTGCTCCGGCCATAGGCAAAGATCCGGCCTCAAAGTCCTCCAGACTGGCCCAACATAAACTCATGGAGATTACATCGCCCCTTGATCAGGGAATCACAAGCCATCAAGGCATATCTGATACTGAGCGCTCATGCACGCATACAAACGCGTCGAAGGAATTTCAAAAGTTTCTTTTCAAGTTGAATCAAGGACGCACGATAAGAATTCAAGAAGGTGGAGTTTTCCTAAAGGTTATGCAGCCTCTCGAGGATAAGTACAGACGTCTCCGTACCGATCCGTGAGACTCTACTAAACCTGCTCATGACTCGTGAGACCTAGTAACCTAGGCTCTGATACCAACTTGTCACGACCCAAACCCCGCTCCGGTCGTGATGGCGCCTCTCGTGAAGACAAGGCCAGCCAACCAACCCTATTTGCCTTTTTCAAAAAAAAAATATATATATAACATAGATAAACAATTTTAAAGATGATTCAATAATATTACTTGGCGGAAGTACAACCAAACACGGCCCAAACAGGGGTGTCACAAGTCACGAGCATCTAGAGGTGTCTAAATACAACTACAAGGCCAGTAATATACATAATAGAATTTAGAATCAAAGGAAGAAATCCGGTGCCGCGAACGCTGGCGGTCACCTTACTCAGCTACGATAGCAAAATCTTCAACCAGCTCAAAACCCGTTGCCGGGTGAACAAATACCTGCATCTGCACGCGAGGTGCAGGGAGTAAAGTGAGTACTCCAACTCAGTGAGTAATAAAAGTAAATAATAACTGAGCAGCAAGAAATCACGTAAAGCAACCAACATGATGTATAGAAGTCGGGTACAATTTTCTGAGAAAACAGTGAAATCTGTGAAATCTTTAGAAATACCTTGGCTCAGTTCAAATCTCTTTTGAAAATGATCTTTTCAATAATTACGAAAACGATTTCAAAACAGTTAGTGCTGATAAGCTCAGAAAAATCCGCCCCTCGGGCACAAATACCACAGTATAACAGGTAAAAAGGCAAATAAGTATGCAAGATGAGCACATAAAAGTTCGCCCCTCGGGCAATATCTCAAACTGTACCAGCCCCTCGGGCTCCCTCTCTCAGATCACTCTCAGAACAGTATCATATAGTAACCGCTGCGGCGTGCAGCCCGATCCACATATTGCTGCGGCGTGCAGCCCGATCCATAGCTCACTGCGGCATGCAGCCCGATCCATATGGGTACCCGCGCTCACTGTGGGGGTGCAGACTCCGGAGGGGCTCCTACAGCCCAAGCGCTATATCACTGCGGCGTGCAGTCCGATCCTAAATATATATATATATATATATATACCGCTGCGGCGTGCAGCCCGATCCATATAAGTATCGCTGCGGCGTGCAGCCCGATCCATATATAACTCTCACATCCAGGCCCTCGGCCTCATATCACTCAGTGTATCCTCACATCTGGCCCTCGGCCACACTCAGTCAGAATATCATCACAAGCCCCTCGACATTAGTAAAACAGTAGTTCTCAGCCCAAATTATCATTTAAAATATCATTTAAGACTCAAATAGAGTAAAAGTGGCTGACTTGTAAAATAGTGGAGAAACAGTATGACTGAGTTCAAGTAATAAGTCAAAACAGTGAGGAAACAGTGATAACAATCCCCGAAGGATTCAAATAGTTGGCACGAAACCCAAATATGGCAATCAGCCCAAATCACGATGATAACAAGTAATTTCAGTCAAATACGCAGTAAATTCATCAATCGGGACGGACCAAGTCACAATCCCCCAACGGTGCTCTACCCCACGCCCACTATCCGGTGTGCAAGTCACCTCAATATAGCACTACGATGTGCAATCCGAGGTTTCAAACCCTCAGGATATCATTTACAATCATTACTCACCTCGAACCGGCGAATTCTCTAGCTCGCGACGCCTCTACCCCTCAAACCGGCCTCCACACGCGTCGAATCTATCCACAATCAGAGCGAATACATCACAATATGCCAATGGGACAATACCCAATCGAAACAATCGAAAAATATTAAAAATCTCGAAATTTGCAAAACCCGAGCCCTGGGCCCACTTTTCAAAAAATCAGAAAATTAACATCACTGGATTCCTTATCTCGCCACGAGTTCATACATACCAAGACTCTCAAATCCGAGCTCAAATGACCCATTAAATCCCAATTTGAAATATCAAAAACTCAAGCCCTAGTTCATCAATTTTAGGCTTAATTTCCATGAATTTCTAGGTAAATTTCACATAATAATCATGTTTTTAACTCATAAAACTTACCTCCAGTCAATCCCAGTCGAAACCCTCTTCAATTGCTCCCAAAAAGCTCTCAAGATGTTCAACAATGGAGGAAAATAACTTAGGCTCGCGGATGAAATATCATTAAAACCCATTCTGCCCAGACCTCATTTCCGCTTCTGCGATTCCCTTACCGCTTCTGTGGTGGCCGCTTCTGCGGTACATCTCCCACTTCTGCGGAATTAACAAAAATGCCCAGGACCGCTTCTGCGGTCGAATCCCGCTTCTGCGGACCCCGCTTATGCGGTCACTCATCCGCTCCTGCGGAACTCCTCTCAAGCTTGCGGGCCGCTTCTGCGGTCATATGTCCGCACCTGCGCATACCGCACCTGCATAAATAATCCGCTTCTGCGGAAATCCTTCAATTGCCAACTTTCGCACCTGCGACCCATACATCGCATCTGCGGAACCGCATCTGCGGCCCCTTTTCCGCAGATGCGGAAATACCAGGTACCAGAAAACCAGCAATCTCATAAGTCTAAAATTCATCCCGATGACTATCCGAAATCACCCCGAGGACCCCGGGACCTCAACCAAAAGTACCAACACATCTTAAAACATTATTCAAACTTGCTCCAATCATCAAAACACCTCGACTAACACCAAAATCATCAAATTACATCAATTCAGGCCTAAGTTCTTCAAAAACTTTCGAAACACGCATTCGATCAAAAACCCAACCAAATCACCTCCGAATAACCTGAAATTTTGCACACACATCCAAAATCACCTGACGAAGCTACAGCAACTCTCGGAATCCCATTCCGACCCTCGGATCAAAATCTCACCTATCGACCGGAAATCGCCAAAATGCTAACTTCGCCAATTCAAGCCTAATTCTACACCGGACCTCCAAAATAAATTTCGATCACACTCCTAAGTCACACATCATCCCCCGAAGCTAACCGAATCACCGTAAATCGCATCCGAACCCTCTAACTCAATAGTCGACATCCGGTTGACTTTTTCCAAAACAAACCTTCTTTAAAGAGACTAAGTGTCTCATTTTCTACCAAAACCAATCCAAATCAACTCTAACACACCAAATACTGATAATAAAACATGAAGAAGCGTAAAAATGGGGGAAACGGGGCGGTAACTCCTGAGACGACGGGTCGGGTCGTCACACTTGCATTACTAACTCATGCATTACTAATCCCTGCGTTACTAATACACTTTATTCAGCGCTATTCTTATACACCCTACCAAACGACACCTTATATTATACTTTCATTGGATACAAGGGCAAAAATTCTTGGATAGATTTCTGGATTTCAATTTTCTACTCCTTCTTTCCCAATGTATGTAATGCACATTTCGTTTTTGTCTCTAGTTATTTTAGAAATCATATATATTTTAAAAAATTCTTTTTTACTCTTAGTGAGACGATTTATAATCACACATATATCTATGACTTGTTTTAGGCCACACATTTTTTTTATTTCTTTCTTAAACTCCATGCATATCAGTCAAAGTGCACCACATAAGATGAGATTGAGGAAGTAATAAGTTTTTAAAAAGGAGAAGAATTAACTAAGCAGCCGTCCAACAAATCGCTAATATTAAAAATAACATGCAGTTATATAATATACTAGTGTCTATGAACGTGCGTTGCACGTTAACAATGGCACGTGATGATTTAAATATTTATTTATATGAAGTAACAATAAAATTTAATTAATGAGAGAAATTTTATGTATAATATTACAACAATCATCTAAATGCTGAAAAATATTATTACATTAGCATAATACATGAATTTAAAATAAAAGGACATCATCAAAACTTACACAAATTAAATGATCAATTTTATCATGTAAGTTATATAATTATGTATCATAGTCTAAAAGTATTTAATGTGATGGTATCTTAACGAACCCTTCTTTGTAGACAATATCTTGTTGTGTATGTTTCCTCTTAATGCTTTGGTTGCTCTGCCTTAACCAGAACTCTTGTTGTCGATCTTGATATCCCTCTTGAAAATGCAACATACAGTTGTTCATGCAAGAAAATATATTGTGGTTAATATAGTCCAATATTTAGGATGTTTGTACTTGTTTTTATTTATTATATTTGCAAAACATAAACATACTAAAAATTATTTTTACACAAATTTAAAAGGATATTTCTTAGTTTCGAAAGACGAAAGTTGAATTTAGGTATAAGAATATACTTAAAAGCATATTGACCAGTATCATAATTTTTGCATGTATGACGTTATTGTCAAAACTTCTATGTACCACATATGTGCTATTACATAAGCTATTAAGCGTATTTAAGTTTTTCAATAGCATGACAAGCATATTTTTCTTCAAAATCAATCTATATACAATGGAAGATCAATTTTAACTTAGTCTATTATATATACGGTGACACTAATATACGTGAGGAACAATAAACTTGACAACAAACATGTATGATAGAAAGCAATTTGTTATTAAAGTATTTAAGTATTCTTCTTGGTAGTAATAATTGGTATTATTTTCTGATGAGTCAAAAACAGAAAAATATTTTATTTTTACTATAAATTTTTGCAATAAACCTTTTATTTAGTTGATCAACAGATTCATTTATGCTAGCTAAGGTATCTTTTTAATTCTATCATGCGATTGCACAAATTGCGTTTTAATCTAATAATAGAAATATTTCTCTTATTAAATGAACTACTATTATCATTGGGATTGATAGCCAAGTGTTCATGAAGAACCAAATCATCTTTTATTGGATGCTCTTCTTCGTTTCTGACACAAAGCAAGAAGGTACTGAATACTGGATCTGTTCTTACTTTATATTTTTTGTTAGTTCAATCTTTCTCATTTGAGGTCAGAAGTATAACTTTGGCAAGCTAGATTTTACAAACTCTGCTTTTGTCAATTTTGGAACTCCTGGTAGTACTTGACATAAATTACCTCCCAAACCGTTAACTTTTCACCAAACGGTTCATTAATATCCAATATATCTCTAGAACTCTGAGCAATTATTTCAATCGTTTCACATTTAGCCATCTTCATCCCATATTATCATTTTTGCTTTCCATATAAATTAAGCACCATTGCTCTGCTTTGATATATTTGTGATGGTTATTTAAGTTGTTTAAAGATGTATATCAAATCTAAAGTTGGTGGCCTCACAATAAAATCATTGTTAGTACACCACTTGCTATTATTGCTAATAGTGTCATGCCTCTTGATATGATATTTGCAAGTAATGCATGACAGAAAAATATTATCTCGATTCCGCCGGCAGCATCTACAAATAGCAGAGTCGGCTCTTTATAATATAGTCTTGAAAGCTTGTTCTTGTTTAGGATTTAGCTTTGATTGTGCTTACTCAGGCACTTTTATTTGATTCTTAATAATATACTATCCTTTTTACTTTATGTTCTAACGCTCTTTTTATGGAATAAATTTATGTACCCTAATTTTTTTAAAAAACTTGAATAAGAATTTTATTCATATGATGAATTTAAAAATAATTAAATTGGATTCTCTTGCTAAATAGTTAATTAAAAGATATTTAGTTTTAGCAAAAAACATAATTTATTCTATGTTGATTCAGATCTTAATATTAGTTCACCTCTTGTTTTGAATATTTAATCTTAGTTATAATTTATCCACCATAAATTTTATTTTCAAAGTGTAAAAGATTGATATGACATTTCACGTTTAGATCTTTATGTCTGTAGAATCATTAGTGGTATTGACTCTTACCAGCTATTTTTTTCTCTTTCTCACACATTTATATTCGTAATTACTTGTTGTTTAATAATTGGATATTTTTAATATTACACGAAAAATTGATTAAAAATATTATTTGAGTAGGAAATAGTTCAAATATAATATAAAAATATATTATCGTGGGGGTATATTTTTTCCTCAATTTCAACTCTTTATGCAGTCCATTTAATATTACTTTTTTTTTTGGTATTGAACATTATGGAGTGGTAATGTATTGCCAATACAGAGGATTCTTATGAAATTAATTTTGTTAAACCTTATTACATATTTTTAATAAGAATTTAATAGACAAACTTTATTAATTTTAAAAACGTAAATATTAAAAATTATCATAGAAGGTATTGTAGTCCAAAAAATAAGTTACTGCAGTTATGTCCTTTCCTTATGAGTTCTTCCGTCTAATATTTTAGGGCTATTTTGGTATATTAATATTGTATTTATGCTTTTATAATAATATAAGCTCTCCTTTTTCTAAATGACATATTGGACAATGTAATACATTATTAAATTAAATTTGTAATAGAACAAGAATTTTTAAGAAGTATATCCTAAAAGTAATTATACTAATAGAATTCCTAAAAGTAATCACGTAGGATTCCTAACATGTAGTATTATGTCCTAAAACTAATAGGATTATAAGGCTAATATCTAGAATTCCGGCTATGTCCTTTTATTATGACTAGTCTTATGGTACGCGCGTTGTGCGTGTACCTTGTGGCGCTGAATAAAAGATTATAAAAATTCACATAAATATTATTAAAAAATTTGTGTTTTGAGTCATAAAATAGAATTTAAAGAAAATAGTGTAAATTCCTAAAAATAATGAATGTTCATTTTATTTTGCTACCTCAATAACGGATGATATATTGTTTCACATAAGTCTACATAGCCTTAACTCAAATTATTTACTCATTTATTATTTGAAAGGAACATTTTATTTATTTCAAGAGAATTACTTGGAATTAAAATTGGAAGTCTATTCCAATCATTCAACTATGCGGTATTATTATTCAAATGGAATTTGTATTTAAAATTTCTATTTGTATTAGTTAACTTTAAACTCCAAAAAAAAAATTCATACAAGTTTGGACTCTACTTCAAATGATATTATGGCACTTAATTTACGAATGACGTTGATATATGGTCTCTCTTATCATTTGGATAGCTTTGTCACAAGAACAATCTTACTATTACTACTCATAGTTGCCCCTAATTTTATAGTTATATCATAATCAAAAAAAATAATTAAATAAGGTAAAATTTAAAGTGATTTTAAAGTTTTAAATGTATTAGAATTTATACCATATTTCAAATAAGAAAAAATTTAATAAAGAAAATATTGTTAATTTAAAAGTCCTATATTAGAATTTTAAAATTAATTAACTTTTCACGTTATATAATTTTTCCTTATTTAAACCATATAACATAACTATAGTACCTTTCATGGTCCTTTCTCCAATATTTAGGAAGAAGCTAAAATAATTAAGAATTTGATTACTTTCAATTAAATAATTCAAGAGAAATTAGTCATTTGAAGGACAAAATATAATTGATATGAAAAGTATTGATCGATGAAAATGTATATTTCAGCAATTATACTGACTGTTGTACACGCAATGATAATATTGTTTAGGGAGGAAGAATTTAAACACGCGCTCAATCCAAGATGATTCAAATAATAATATCAAATAATACTTTTTAGGACTTTAATATCAATTAAAATTTACTTGCTTGAAGTACTCAATAGAGCTCTTGATGCTTGCCACGTACCTAAATAAAATTTAAAGGCTAGAGCATTTTGCTCAAACTTTCAGTTGATTTTTTCCTCACTTTTTCTTTTTTGGGGGTTTTTCCTCAATCACGATATCAATTATAAATATTTTAATAATTAAATTTTCTTCTTCAAAACGCATAAGATATATAAAACTTCAAAATTATAATTTAAAGGCGTAAGGAGTAAACCTATTTATACTATATGCAAGTTTCTACAATATTGTCTTGTAAAATAATTAAGAAAGTTAAATTTGTTCCATAATTAAGAAGCCGATGATTGCCATACTTTTTTTCTTACAGTTATGCTACATAATAAATAAAACGGATTATAGATTTTAAAGTCCTAAATATACGATTATAATTAATGTTCTATTCTATTTCAAAAGTCTTCAAATATTAGGAAATAACTAAATGACTATTTGTCCAGTGTGAACTCTACTATTAAAGGGTAAAAAGGCGAACGATATTTCGCTTAGCGCTTAGGGCCCTTCGTGCTTTTAATATAGTATATATATATATATATATATATATATATATATATATATATATATATATATATATATATATATATATATATATATATATAGAGAGAGAGAGAGAGAGAGAGAGAGAGAGAGAGATTTATTATGCTCAATATTATAAAGTTATTTTTGTAAATCAACATTGTAGTCATGTTTTTATAATGATGATATAAATATAAATAGATATATAATTTATGATATAATAGATGTATAACCGTGTATGATCACATTGTATAATTTATGTAAACAGATGAAAACAAGTAAACATTAAACTCGACAAGCATTTGGATAAAAGTGCAAAAAAGAAAGTCCCAAATGCCTAGATAAAAATAACAAAAATTATAAAACTTACATGTAATAATTCTGCTATTAAAAGGAAAAGTTGGCCCGTTTCGCACAAGCAGTACTCCGTCTATATAATCTAACGGTCACATTTTCAAGATTTTATTCAAAAACACCCGTCTCCCCTCTCTCTTCCATTGGGACAAATTCTCTGTGTTTCTCTTTCATGGCGGAGAATCAAGAATCTTTGGGAAAACCCAATTTACAGACTGAATTAGAGAAGAAGATTCCAGTGTTTACAGTGCTAAAGAATGGAGCCATCCTCAAGAACATCTTTCTTCTTGATTATCCCCCACCTATAACCACAGCTTCTGCTGAAGAAACGAAACCAGATTTTGAAGAGATTTTGTCGGTGGTTGGACGACATCCAGATTGTAACATAGTCTTGGAACACCCAAGCATCAGCAGATTCCACCTCCGCATTCACTCGAATCCCTCTACTCACTCCCTCTCTGTTATTGATCTGTCTTCTGGTAATTCTTTAATTTCTCTTATCTTATTTAGACTATATATTCAAGCTCTGCCTTTGTAAGCCACATTTAAAAGAAGAGGGTTGTGGAAATTTTACTACTTTTTTTTTTTTTTTCATAATCTTGTATATTGGTGATTTTATTCATGTACCAAATGTTTCTATAAAAAAAAAAATTTCTCTTGACTAAGACAAAACATTTTATGCTTAGGGTTTCTCTTTGTCATTTTGCTTCAGAGTACTATGAACTCTCTGTATAATGTTTAACATGCTTCATTTCTCTTTGCTAGACATTTTGATTTTTTTTTTTTTTGCTTTCCTTCATTAGATTATGGTTTATCTAGTCAGTTGATTTTCTCTGCATATATTGATGAATTTCCAGTTAATTCACATTTCTTTTGTTGTTTATCATGCCCTCTGTCCCAATTTTGACGTGGAGTTAGAAAAGAAAAAAAGACTTTGAAACTTGTGGTCTAAAATAAGTCATAGACATTTGCGTGTCTATGAATCATCTCATTAACGTAAATGAAAAGGTTAAAGTAAAATTATTTCTAAATATAAAAATATATAACTATTTTTGCGACAAACTAAAAAGGAAAATGTGCTGACTGTGGTTTTGCTGTTGTTTTAGTCCACGGGACATGGATTTCTGGCAACAAGATTGAACCAGGGGTTCGAGTAGATTTGAAAGAGGGCGATAAGATGCAGCTTGGAGGTTCAAGCAGGGAGTACAGGCTTCATTGGATTCCAATCAGCCGTGCATATGATTTGGGGAATCCATTTGTAGCTCCATTAAGTGAAGCAGAATCAGTGAAAGAAGCAGAGGAGAAAAAACATCAGGTGAGCTGAAGAAGTAGTATGTGTAAATAGAAAAAGAGCTTCAGAACAATAACTGTATGTTTTCTTTTTATTGTTGTCTTGGGTCTATCGGAACAGCCTCTCTACCTTCACAAAGATAGGGGTAAGGTATGCGTACATTCTACTCTTCCCAGACTCCACTTGTGGGATTCTCTAGGGGTGTGCATTCGAATCGGTTTATCGATAAATCGAATCGATTATTTGTTATCGGTTTATCGATTTATCGATTTCGATTTCGATTTCGAAATTTTCCTTATCGAGTTATCGATTTCGATTTCGATTTTGTCCTCTTCGGTTATCTGTTTATCGATAAACCGATAAGATATACTAAAAAGACAAATTTTTTTATTTTAAAATTTTTTTTTTTTATTTTTTTTTATAATACCCTTTCCTTTATCCTAAGTCCATAACCCTATTATTTCCTCTACCACATTTAAGGAATGATCATATTTAAAGCTCAAGGGAATGAAGTTCAAATTAATGAAAAACAAAATTAGCCGTGATGATGTATTTTGTTTTGTTTTGCTTTTTTTATACCGTTGGAGTGTTGGTGGCATACATTTGATCCCTTACTTTAGTTTTGTTGCATGTGCTTGTTGACACAATTTTTATGTTATAAACGGTATTCGTCTTATTTTAGCTTCTTTTTGTCCATATCAGTTAGACGTGTTTATAACGATATACTTTCCGAATCCCGCAAATTTTCTTATTGGTGTAATCGATAACCGAATCAATAAGCCCCAAAATCGATAAATCGAAATCGAAAAAATAGAAACCTTATTGAAACGATAACGATAAGCATATGTACAAATCGATAATCGATAAGTAATTATCGATAAGGGTCAAAATCGAATCGATAAATCGAATGCACACCCCTAGGATTCTCACTGGTTTTTTTTTTTGTTGTTGTTGTTGTCGTCGTCGTTGTTGTCTTCACTTTTAACTATTCTTTCACCTTATTGTCTAATTTATCAATTTTCTAGGATGAGAGTGGCTTTGCCCTTCAGAATGAGGATGATGATTCAGCGCAGGTTCAAGATTCAGCATTTTCTGATATGAGTTTGTTGCCATATGGAAAAAGCTTGACTCCATCAGCTCCTCCAATGCCTGAATATTTGGAGTCTTCATTTCCTGTTGGCGACGAGGCAGTAAATGTAAATCCACCTGAGAAAATACATGGAGAGAGTGAAATCAGTTTGATACAGCCTGCTTATGAACCTGACAAAGAAAACAGCACTCCACGAGCGCTTCTTGTCTCAGGAGGGTCCCAAACAGAAAATGCAGATAGTACTCCAGTAAGATCTCAGCAAAGATGTTTGAGCATTTGGTCTAGAAGAGGAAAATGTTCCAGTGTTCAGATTCAAACAGGTAGAGATAGAGCAATTATTGAAAAAGTTGACATTGATAATGAAGTTAACTCACTTAATCGTGAGAAGGTTGGAATGGGATCAGTTTCGAATGATCCTTTTTCTAGTGCAAACAAGGATGAAGAAGATGCATTCACTCCAGACAAAGAGAACCATACTCCTAGTTCTCTCTTCCTTGGGTCCGAGGTGAATGAACAAGCTACTAAACCTGTCCTTTCTTGTTGTACGGATGAGAATGCTGAAGAGAATTTTCATCTGGACAGAGTGGATCTTACCCCAAACGCTCATTTGCTGCAACCTATGAAGAAGATGAGCAGTTTGGAACAAAATAAGCATCGAAAACCTTTTAGATCCTCCCATATGAAAGAGATTTTTGATCCCACACTCCATGAAGCTGAAGGTCTTAAATACCACAAGAAAGAGAATATCGGATCATCTACAGTGCTCTCAAATATGAGTAACAATAGTGAAGAAATTTTCACTCCAGACAAAGAGAATATGACACCCAATAGTTGTTCAATGAGATCGAAAAGGAAAGGGAAAATGGTGGAGGTTAAGCATCTAAAACCATTTGAGAAAGAAAACTTGACTGGCAAAGTACTTGAAGAGCAGAAATCAGCAAGTGTTGCTTCCAGAAATGTGGATAGATCGGAGGTAAATATACTGAAGAACAGAACAGATAGAGTGCCATTTCAATCTCTGCTTGTGAACTCCCCCAGCAACACCAATTCAGAATCTCCAGAACGGCAAGTCAAGCTGAATGCTAATCCAATCAAGTGTCAACAAATTATGGAAGCAGGCCCCTTTTCTGTAAGTTCATTTACCTGTTTCTTATGTGAAAAACTTCTTCAGATTCACGATTTCCAATCTGTAGCATTAAGTTGTTAGCCTCTGAGAGTAAAAGATTTGATTTTGGCCAGGACACAGGTCTGCTATATATATTTTTGTTACACTATTCTTTTACACTTCATCCAATGAGGCATGCTGATTGACATTATGATTGTTCAAAGGTTAGCTATTAGGACGGTTCAGACCATACAGCATAACAATTGTAAATTTGAGTCTCTTGGATGACTGCAACCAATGAGAACTGGGAACGTTGATAAGTCCTAATTTATCCTTTAAACAAATATCTGCAGGATAACAATGCCAGGGAAGAGAAAAGAAGGTGGACCATGGTAGTGGACACCGTTTCTTTGTTAAACAAAGAGTCAAGAAAAGCTTTGCAGCTTTTGCAAGGTCTCAAGGGGACTTACCTGATAATCCCCAGAATTGGTAATGAACTTACTTTGGCATTCCATTAGAAAATTTCCCTGACATTTTCATGTATTTCAGTAACTTCTATTATGCAAAACCGCTTTACGTGATCTATACCTGTTACTTGATGTTAGTCTTAAGGGAACTGGATTGCATGAAGAGGCGTGCTGGCTTTTTTAGGAGAGCAACAGAAGTCTCTGCAGCACTAGAATGGATAGAAGACTGCAAGGTAAATGCAAAATCATGGGTTCATGTGCAGAGTTGTGTGGAGGAAGCAAGGCCAATGGCACCGACTCCTCCTGCTACTGCACCACCGTCTTTGTTCAGTAAGGAGAATGGCATCTTTCCAGTCGGTTCAGTTCTATCCTCTCCACATTGTGGTCTAGCGGAAATTATTTCACCCACAGCAGAAGATCATATCCTTGAATGTGCCCTCCTATTCAAACGAACTAGCAGAGATGGACAACTAGTTCTCCTTAGCAATGATCTTACCATGAAGATCAAGGCCATGGCAGAAGTAAGACACAATAAATAATCCTCCCTTCAGCATCCCCACCACCCCTTCTGGAAACAAAAGAAAAATGTTTCTGCTTGTGCTATGAGCATCAACTGACACTTCATTTTTTGTTTATTGATCGGCAGGGTTTAAACTGTGAGACAGCAGAAGATTTCCGAGAGAGTCTGGTGAATCCATTCTCAGAGAGATTTCTTTGGAAAGACAGCTCTCCCAGGGGAAGCACTTGGTCATGTGTGGATGACTTTGTTCTTGGGGAGCCATATTATCCTGGACCTCTAAAGAAGTCATCAAAGTCAGGACAAGCAGCAAAAGGCTTGAAGCTGATATTGCTTCATAATTCTCATTATAGGCAAATCTGTTCAGGCAGCGGCAGTTAGCTGAGTAGAGTAGTCCCCGTAACCAATAGAAGCTGAACCACTTAGCCTAGCCAGTGCGCGTCCGTCCCCCCTTCTTATTAAAGATGTTGAAGATGAATTTCAGATCTTCTGGCTGCATCTAAACCTGTAAATGGCCATTGTTTCAATCTCTTGGAACTTCTGTTTGTCAATGCACTGAAATTGATTCTAGATGAGTCAGAGACTTTCTTCATGAAATCAGGGTACTTTGTAGACGTTTTTGTTAATACATCTACATTTGCAGTATTTTTTTTCAATTTTCTTCTTCTTCCTCTCTTTTATTTGTTTGTTAAATTTTCTAGGGACTGCTCAACACTTTGGTATATGGTTGTTATCATCTGATTTGCTCGGCATCTACCCTGATACTCTTGCGTAAGTAATTAAGGAGCAGTTTGTTAATGAAATTTGTTTATATCGCAAAGCAGATTAATAGATATTCTGATCTGAATCAAGGATTATCTAGAAAATTTATCTTCCTCTCAACTTCTATAGAAAGGCTTTAGACGATTAATGCATTTATTGTAGACTTGCTGCAACTAGGATTATAGATTTGCTAGTTAACGAAAATACCTAGTCGAGCCAGATATAACATGTTAAGCAATCAAAAAGAGCACTACATACTAAGAAAAGACTTCACTTATTCCCAAAAGGAACTGACATAACAAGAAACCAGACCACCATATCAAATCAATGACAAATTCACTTTGATCTATTCCAGTTCAGTAGAACCTATATTTTCCCAGCCCTCTGAGGGTAATTACATGAACCTGACAGCAGATAAGAGAATGAGTTTTCTGGGTCCTCAAATGGTGGCTGGGGAAACTCTTGGAGTTCGCCATTTTTAGTATTTTGAAGCCCACTACCATTCTGAACATATAACTCAAAACTGATCTCTCCAGCCTCTGTCGTTGCTTTACCGGTGTGGCCTTGATCAGATGTCTCAGCAAAACCTTTGGTTTCATCTAGAGGAATTGCAGGTGTATGTCCTTGGAAAAGGGAAACGTGTCCAAAAAGCTTATCTTTCCTGGAAAAGGTTGTTCCACAAGAACAAAGCCATTTATCTTTACCACAATGCTTCTCATGTGTTCTAAGATCTGCAATAACTGAAAATTTCTTCAGATTGCACCTACTACAAGCATAGCTTTTCTCACAGTGGGTTCTTCTGTAATGGTTTTTCACACATAGGATAGTTTTTAACGGCTGAAACCTTTTATGCTCCTTGTTGCGCTTGCAACCAACACAAGGACAGGAATACCTTTTAATAAGAGTCGTCGTCCCAGAGCTGGGATCCTTGTGAGGCTTTGCAAGAGCAGCTGGAGTTTTGTACTCATCCCCATGACCCCTCATGTGCATCCGCAAATTAGCATCTCTCTTAAATCCCTTCCCACAAATTGTGCAAAAGTGAGTGTGAGGTGCAAGAATTTCCTCTTTCTCCAGCTGCAGAATCTCGTAGGAACCAGGAGGAAGGTTCTCTTCGTCATGGAATTCATCTTCATCTTTTGCCTCATGTTCATCAGCAGCATAATTTTGTTCAATCCCACAATCGCCCATTAGATCAACGTGGTTGGGCTGATCTTCCGCCTTAGTTACATTAACACTGTGTGGTAGTGAACCGGCATTAATAACTTTTCCAGAAGGAACCGAAACACCACCAGACTGTGCAGGTTGCTTAGTGGTTGGGTCCGCGGAGGAAAGTGTATGATGCTTCACGGTTGGAAGAAGACTCCCTGCAGTTGATATTAATTGAACAATAATAGAGGTAAGATCAGCAGTTATTAGCTGTTGTTGCTGAATTGAAAGGTCATTTCCCTGAATCCCAACTAGACTTCTGTGGTCAACAATTATACGCACCAGCTCCTGGAGTTGATGAATCTTTTGTTCAAGAAAAGACATATTTTTTAGCATGGCTCTTGGATCCCAATCCTGAATTCTGGTAAAATCATTCCTTTGATTAACCTGATGTTCCATGCGAGATGCGTGCTCAATCCTAGACTGCTGATCTGGAAATGAGAAACTTTCCCAGTTCTGTTGATGCAAAGTGTAATTGGTAATTGAGTGGTTATTTGAGGGCACAGCTTTCAGCAATTCATTGCCAGATGAAGAGCAGCAGGTTCTATATTCTGCTTCACAAAGTAACAAGATTCCAACAGAAAGAACGGGAAAGCAAAAGAATAATTAGAAAATCCTTAAACCAAAATCATGGAGGTGAAATAATTCAGTTAACATGTTATTTTACAACAACAGCAACAAAAAACCCAGTAGTTTTTCACAAGTGGGGTATGAGGAGGGCAAGATGTACACAGCCTCACCTCTACCCTCGAAGCACAGTGAGGCTGTTTCCGATTAATTTACATAAAAATTTCAGTGACTAATAATGACCAATACCAACAGCAAATTAGCTTTACAAGAATAAGAATCAGAAAAAAGAAAAAAGGGAAAGAAAGAGGAACATAAAAGATAAAAGAAGTCTTGATCACACCAAATTCTTCTACTTCTTAGGATGACACCTTATAAGTGTTCTCTATTCTTTCAAACAACAGATTGTTCATATGCTTTAGATCAAATGTATTAATTATACTTCCTATTTATATTATTTAGGCTTTCATGATTCCGGTTTCTGAATAGATTGAAATGGATATACAGGATTCATATAGAAGACAAGGTTGATTTATGGTGTGTTTGGTACGAAGGAAAATATTTTCTGAAAATGTTTGGTTGGCTTAAATATTTTGGAAAATATTTTCCTCATCAATTCATTTTCCTCCAATTGGAGGAAAATGTTTCCAAAACTCTTTTTCAATATTCTCCACCTTATTCCCCATGCCCACCAATCCACCCTCACCCACCCACCCCCAAACCACCCCAACCCCCAACCCCCTACCCCCGACCACACCCCACCCACCCCAACCACGCCCACCAGCCATCCTAAATAGAATTATTATTAAGAATACTTTATTTTCATGTTGTAGATACAGTACTTTTTTTTTTATTTCAACAAAATGAATATATTCTTTTTCATGATGTAGTAAAAGTATTTTCTTTCATAACAACACGAATACTTTTTTTTTTCATGATATGGAAAAACGTATTGTCTTTCATTTCAACAAAACGAGTACTTTCTTTTCATGACGTAGAAAAAGTTTTTTTTTTTCATTTCAACAAACTAAGTATTTTCTTTTTCTGGAATAGAAAAAGTAATTTCTTTTAAAAAAAAAATGAGTACTTTCTTTTCATGATATAGAAAAAATATTTTCTTTCTTTTCAACAAAACGAGTATTTTCTTTTTATGATGTAGAAAAAATATTTTTTTTTATTTCAACAAACTAAGTATTTTCTTTCCTGATATAGAAAAAATATTTTCTTTCATTTTAACAAAACGAGTACTTCCTTTTCATGATGTAGAAAAAATATATTTTTCATTTCAACAAACTGAGTATTTTTTTTCATGATGTAGAAAAAGTATTTTTTTCATTCAACAAAATGAGTAATTTCCTTTCATGTTGTAGAAAAGATACTTTCTTTTTCAACAAAATAAAGTATTTTCTATTTAGTTATCAAATTTTAACATTGTTCTTGTGTGAAAAGTAAAGTAGCACATTAGTTCCTTTGGGTTGGTATAATTTTGAAAAGAATAATTAAATTCTTGAAGAAAATTGAGTCCGGGGGGTGGGGATGGGGGGTGGGGGAGAGTACAGGAAACATGAAGATTTTGGGCAAGGTGGATTGAGCCACTCACCGACCAAACAAGGAAAATAAGTGATAAAACTGCTCATTTTTCGGGAAAACATTTTCTGGGACAACATTTGCCAAAGTACTAAACACACCCTTAATTTACCAACTTCAAAAAAGGCTCAGAGATCCTTCTAGATTATTTAACTCTCTATTCATAGTTCCAAATCAACATATTATACATTGTGAAATAAAAAAATTATTCAACACTCTTGAAAACCCCCTCAATATATATATGGTTTTATTAATATACATATCAAATTCACATCCAAAATGATGCTCAGTTGTAACTTTATTCAAGCTGTTAAGCGACAGACAAATTAAATATTTTATCACCAAAGATCCAACTACAAACTTAATAAATCCTCCACACATAATCCAATAGATGAAATCCAATCAAATTAAAGTGAGGACTAACCGAACCAGACTGAAGATAACCCAGATGCTCTTCTCGCTGTTCTAAGTTGAATTATGAGTAGAAAAAAACGGGAAATTAAAGGATATATAACAACAATGAATATTGTCTATTCTGGAAATCCCCATAGTGGGATATATATAATGGATCCCACAATCACTTTGTTGTTGTTGGTAAAAAGCTAGCCGTCACCAACTTAATTTGGCTTTTTCTGTGTAGAAATATTTTTGCCATTTAATTAGCTCAAAGTCAATCATGAATTACTGTTTCAAAAGGTGGAACGGGGAGCCCACCAATTAATCCCACGGCTACATGCATGCACAATGAATTATTTTTATTTAGGGGTATCAAAATATATAAAAATAAACATATGAAAAATAAGGGTAGTCAACATATAATATATATACATATAAAAAAAAATTACCTACTTATTTTTCCCACAAGGAGTGTCAATAAGGCGGCTCCGTCACTGGGCGGGGTTCATTATCTCCAAGTTTAGGGTGCCACAGACGCAGAAGCGGATCCAGGATTCAAACCCTATGGGTTCAACTTTTAAAGTTTTTAGTATTGAACCTATTATATTTCTAAAGTTATGGGTTGATATCTACTATTTTTGCAATTTTAATGAACTTTTACATATAAATTTTTACTCCGCATTGAAAGTTATGGGTTCAATTGAACCCATCGGCGATACACTAGATCCGCCCTGCACAGACGGATTTCTCCATCATTAGAAAAAAAACAATGAAAGGCTTTAATAATACTAATATATATTGCCAGGTGAAAACATGTTTAAATAATCAATATTACTACTAAGATAAGGAATGTACTAAAAACAATTTGAATAGGGGGAATTAAGAACCTTTTTGCAAGGAATTGAAGCTACTGTAATATAAAATTAATATTTATTTGGATCAATGATGTATTAAAGCAATAAGTGCATGATGTGTGTATTTTGCATTGGATTTTTAGGGTGCACTGTTCTAGACTTGTAGGGTGCTGAATGTACGTAGTTCCACCTATAATTACTGAGAAGCTGATAGAATGGTGCAACTCGGACGAGCTAATATTACAAATGGACGTCATTTTACACCTTTAATTTCCTCTGTTACATTGCTGCTAGAGTTTAATGTTTACATATTATTAGTGACTGAAGTGGCCACTGGCCACTACGGTAGGAAGTGTTGGGATTGAAATAACAAGGCGTCATGTGGAAGTTAACAATGTAAATTGTGGCGATGACAAAAGAATGTGCAGCAATAAGCAGCATGATTAGTTGCAAAAATGTGCAGCAATATAATTATTAGACTGCTTAGGCTTATTGCACTTTCATCATTATGTTACTCTAAGGCTACTTTCAACTGTTTGCTTGATATTAATTGTACACATTACTACACACAGTACTCCAATTTTTTATATATATATATGGATTAATACTCTTGCAAATTTTTGATTTTGAAAATGTTCAGTCCCAGTGTGTTTGATTCATTCAAATTAAACATATGCTTATTAGAAACTAGTCTCGTGCATTGCACGATAATAATAGCACGTAAATATTCAGACATGCATTTATAGGCTGGAACAATAAATTTAATTAGTGGAAGTCAATGTTATTACATTAGCCATATAACCGAATTCAAAATAACAAAAAATATATATAATTATAGTTTAGAAATAATGTAATTATATCTTACCTAAATTTTTTATAGTCAACGTATTATATGTACTTATAGTTTATAAATATGCATGTGATTCTATTGTACCTAAGACCTCTTAGTAGACGATATTTTTTGTATATTTAATTTTTTCTTCTAATACATTGGTTGTTCCGTTATGACAATAACTTTTAGTGTTCGACGTCGATATAATTTGAAAGTGCAACATGTAATTGTCCGGACGAGAAAAGTATATTGCGGCAATTATATTATTTGCTCAAGTGCTTTATTTATTATCCTTGCAAAACACAAGTATACACAAAAAAATTTCGAATAATTTAAAAAGATATCCTTCATTTTTTAAAGGCAAAGTAGAATTTTAAGGATTCATACATTTTGTCCATAACTGAGAATGGGGGGTTTAAGACATAATACTCTTGAAATTCTTTATATTGGTTAGTGCTTATAGGCTATTGAGCATGTCTCCAAATACTCAATAAACATGGTTCGATCGATATTGCTCGATGTTATCAGTTTGTAAATTTTGTCTTTTCAATAGTACATTAAGAAAAGTATATTTCGTCAGAATTTGCATATTTGGTAATTAATAAAAAT
Organism: Nicotiana attenuata; assembly: GCF_001879085.1. NCBI lineage: Eukaryota > Viridiplantae > Streptophyta > Magnoliopsida > Solanales > Solanaceae > Nicotiana > Nicotiana attenuata. The sequence continues at coordinate 37,486 of NW_017675330.1, forward strand.
TTATTATAAAGTCACTATTAGATATAAAAAATTTAAAATGATTATTTATCTGGGAGATATAATTATATTCACCATAAAAGTATTTATTTAGTGCAACTTATAAAAAATTTAAAAATGACACTTTTTAGCTAATTAATACCTTGTATGCTTTATTATCACTTTTAATTTAGTAACCTAAGTGAACAAAAGTAGTCAAGGACGACTTCTGTGAGTATACATATGAGAAGAATATATATTGAACCATAAGAATTTGCTTCCTGTTATGATCTTTTTCAAGAAGAAGGAAAAGCTTGAATATGTTACCAACATGAGTGTTTTCATTTATCTATATTTCTTGCCACTCCAACACTTTTACTTAATTCGCCACCACGCTTAATTCTTTTCTTTTATTTATCTTAATTTTTTTCCTTTTTCCTATATGTTGTATTAAAATTTCAATCTTGACAGGTTGGTAAATCTAGATGATTATGTTATTTTCTTAATGAAATTAATTGTTTAATTCTATGTTGGACGTTCAATTGGTTCTCCCAAAAACATATCTATCTTGAAAGACTCTTCAAATCACTTGAATGCTATTTTTATATTGAAATTTTATCCAAATGTGACGGCAAATTTCCATTAGAACTATATAGTTTTGTGGCGGAGTCAAAGGAAAATATTAAAATTGAACAAGATAAAGAATGAAAACGAGATGACAAACCGATTTTAACCATAATATTGATATTGATGCTATTACTATCACTACAAAGCAGACGTTCTGCACTTAAGATATGAGTATAAGTAGGCTAGCTCAGCTTTAGCCGGGTATATATAGCAGAGACATGCAAAACGTTACAAATTAATTGAAATTGTTGTCAACTTTGGAGAATAGAAACCCAAAACAAATTGGAGTCTGTTAGTGACATAAGCTTTGACGAATTGTTGAGCCAATTGATCATCTTCAATAGCCAAAAAAAATTGGCTGTCCGTGACTTTGCATGATCTTTTTACATAATTTGTGTTTAGAATGGACATAATTAAATCTTTAGCGAGTAGAACTTACAAATGTGATATGTCTCGTTAAGTTTTATCTTAAACTTTGAGTTGAAGTCTTTAGATAAAAAGAATTAGGATTCTACCATGTACCATTCATCAAATTGGCCGTGAGTCATGTTGATGTCAAGAAGAATTAGAAATAATTTGATTCTATCATCCATGTTGGCGGTGATGATGTTGAGCCCAAAAAGAATTATACTCAATATTACAATTATATCCAATAATAATTTGATTCATTAAAGAAATAATTTAGCTTTTAAAGGGCTTAATGGTCGATTAACATTTCAGGGATATTTTTGTCGCTTAACATTTAGCATGAGATATTCATGCTTTTATAATAATATATATATATATATATATATATATATATATAGAAGATTGATAATAGGCTAGGTCTAGGTGATTTGGCGATTGTTTCATGCTCCCGCTTGATTATGTTTCAATGTCATAATATGGTTAAATGATGAAAAATGGGCTTTAATTGTGAATTTTACATATTGCAGGATGGTGAGCCTATATGATGCCTTAAAGTTGTGATTGGAGCTACATTGGAGCAAGAAAGACCCCTCGGAGCTGAGTGCGCGCAAAGACTAGACAAAGAATTGAAGAAAAAATGACCTGAACTAGCACGAGCTCTAGCGCGAGCAGTAGCACGATCGCGCTAGTCCAGAAGCGGGAGGCAGAATGTCAGGAGACTAGCGCGAGCATTAGCGCGTTCGCGCTAGTCCCAGTTCCGGAAAAGATTTGTTAGGGGCAAAATTGGAAATCTGAAGGAAATTTCACTTAACCTATGTAAAGTCAAGCTCGCCCAAGGATTAGATATGAAGGTTTTCATAGTTTAGTGCAAGAAACATAGAGGCAAGAGGCAAGGAGGAAAATCCAACATCAAGTTCTTCTTTTCTTCTTCTTGTTTTTGCGTTTTGAATGAAATTAAACATTATTGAGATGAACACTACTATGAGTGGCTAAAACCTATTGTTCTAGGGTCATGGGTGAAACATGATTGTTGTTGTTCAGCGGTTAATTTAACAAAGTTGGTTTAATCATATTGGGTTGTTTATTTAATTCTGTTCTTAATTATTTTGCTGAGTAGCTAACAGTGGAATACTATCTACGAATCTATAGTTGAACTCGAAAGTGGGAACTTTGGATTGCTTATAGAATTAAATAGAGCAAGTTCTTGAACCTGGGCATCGGGGAATGGATTCGCGGTTAGGATAGACATATACCTAATTGCCTTGTTTGGTTGAAATACAGGATTTATAAATGCATTCTTGTTGATTCTAACTCCATAGACATATAGGCGTTAGGTTAGCTTGAATAGGCGAGTAAGAACTCGACAGATTCTTATGAGCAATATTAACCCTGTCAATCAACAACCCAGATAAATCAATTAGTTATTTTAAGCCAAGAATGCAACATGATTGTTAACTAGCACGTGACCCTGGAATATTCTCCCCTACTGATTGTCATTCGAAATTGCTATTTGTTTGGTTGATTATTTTAGTTAGTCTATTAATTGATATTTTAGGTAGTAAATTAAAGACGAATATCCTTTGTGAAAAATCTCTTGGATCGATAAGTTAATTGAGTTTAAATCAGTCAATAGTTAATCACAAGTTTTCGTGGAAACGATACTCTACTCACTACTTTATTACTTGACGATCACGTGCACTTGCGTGAGTGTTTTGGTCGCAACAAGTTTTTGGCACCGTTGCCGGGGACTTAGAAATTAGCTACTTGACTGAGTTAGGCTTTTATTAGTTATTTGTTCAAGCTTTAATTTTCAGTTTACCTTGTTTGTGTTAACACATGCTCTTCTCTTGAATGCGGAGGAGTAGAAGCGCAAACAATCTACTTCCCCTTGATCCTGAGATTGAACGAACACTTCACAGAGTAAGGAGGGAAGTCGACGCAAGAACCAGGATTGAAAGAGAGTTGGACATAGTAGTCCAACCACAACCAATAGAGATGGCAGGGAATGAAGAACGCGCGGTGATTGAAGCCGCAAGGCCCAGTCTTGCTAACATGACTCAGGCTATTGTGAAGCCTGATATCACAGGGCACTTTGAACTCAAACAATACATGGTGCAGCTGATCCAGTCCACAGGGCAATATGTGGTTCTACCTAGTGAAGACCCGCAGAGGCACATTCAGAATTTCTTGGAAATTACGGAAACTTACAATTATCCGAATATTTCCAAGGACTATGTCAGGCTGACACTTTTCCCCTTTTCACTGCTTGGGGACACTAAGGAGTGGTTGCAGAAGGAGCCCGCAAACTCAATCCGCACTTGGGATGACCTAGCAAGGAAATTCTTAATCAAGTTTTTCCCCACTAAGAAAACAAAGATATTGAGGAGTCAAATTCTTGGGTTCGAACAACGAGATGGCGAGACACTTCGTCAAGCATGGGAAAGGTACAAGAAGATGCTCAGAGACTGTCCACATCATTGTCAAATTGACGAGGTATTGGGTCACACTTTCGTGGATGGGTTAGATGATGCCTCAAAGATGAATCTTGATTTAGCTTGTGGGGGTAGTTGCATGGCCAGACCGTACAGTGAAATCCAAATCTTGCTAAATAACTTCACTGCTAATGATCATAATTGGCAAGGTGAGGGTGATTCACGAAAGACAATTAAGCAAAAATCAGCTGGATTACTTGAGCTCGACGACTTGTCAGCCATGAGAGCCGATATTGCAAAGTTGGCTAATCAGATGACTAGGATGACGATGCAGCAACCACAAACAATGCAACATGTACAATAAATGGCTATTTGCTGCGAATTATGTGGTGACAATCATATGAGTGACATGTGCCCTACGAATCCTGAATCCATATACTATGTGGGGCAGCAGAACAGAGGTCCACCGAATCAGCATGCACAATACGGGAATTCTTACAATCCAAATTGGAAGAATCATCCCAACTTCTCATGGGGAGGAAATCAGCAGAATCAGAATCATTATAGCCCCCAAGGGAATTTGAATCCACCTTAGAAGCCACCCCAACAAATGGAAGAGAGGACAAATGATTTGCTAAAGAAGTTGTTGCTTAACAATCAGCAGCTCAGAGCCGATTTCAGAAATCTTGAAAGGCAAATGGGGCAGTTGGAAACGAATCAAAACACCAGACCTGCAGGCGCTCTCCCCAGTGATACAGAAAAGAATCCTCAAGTGAATGCAGTTACACTCAGAAACGGGAGGGAGCTGGAGGAAGTGCCAAAGAAAAGAAAAGACAAGGCCACACCCGAGGGGGAGTTGATACCGAAGGAAACTCATGAATCGAAGAATACTGATGCAATTCCAGAGCCAGTGGAGGCTACAAGGCCACCACCACCTTTCCCCCAGAGATTGCAGAAAAAGAATGATGATCGTATGTTCAGCAAATTT
>NW_017675330.1:47416-64591 GCF_001879085.1 Nicotiana attenuata
TTCAAGCAAACAACGGGGGTCAGGGGTGTGCCAGCCTACTTTTGAGCTAGGTATGACCACCACCTGTCATGGCTCCCCAATTCCCCCTTTCACCTTTGCACTTACTCTTAGCTATAAGTTCTGCCCCTCTCTGTAAGCCATGCTTTGGGACCCCTGAGCTCCCTCTGAACTTGGATGCATGAGAGCTGGCTCTTCCACACTGCACTATTCTAATTCTGATAGTATCCTGGGTGTAAGCAATGTCTGGAATCCCTGAGATTCCTTGGAACTTTGAAACACCTTGGATAAAGAGAAGGCTTTGGAAATCTGGATCCCGAAAGTGGCTCAGTCGCATGTTATTAGACATTAAGCTTGAATTAGGCTACTCGGATCTAGCTGTTAGCTTTTGATGTATCTTTTAATTTCCAGTTTGATTCATTGGATTGTAGTAATTTTGTATGAAACTCGGGGAGTATAGTAAAAGGGTGTGGGAGGGGTCTTTACTTTTCTTGCATCCAAGGGGTAGAAATCATGAGTTAGGATTTTTATTCAAACTAGAAATCCTGCCTATAGGGTCTTTAATACTGATTCAATCACATAGAGACCATGCCTATAGGATTTAACGCTTAACTTTACCGCAAAATCACCTAGAAAACATGTCTATAGGATTTAACATTCATGTTCTGTAATGACACATATAGAGATCATGTCTATAGGCTCTTGCATTTCTGCATATACAAATGTCATTAGGCAAACCGTTTATAGGCTCAATAACAAAGTTTGCATATAGACATCATGTGTATAAGACTCCTATTAATGTCATGAAAGGGTGTTAAAATCGGTAAACGTATAGAAAGCATGCCTATAGGAAACCTCGTCTTTAATAGCATCATTCGTTCTTAAGCAGTATCGATTGGTGGAACTAGTGTCTTTACTAAAACTGTAATTTTCTACTTCTGAAACCCGCTAAAATCGGTAAACCTTTTTCCTATAACCAATCTGCACTCCCTCGAAACTCGTAAACCTTTTAATCAGTCTACATCATTTCTGAAACAACTGGTAACTCTTTTCTAAAATCGGTTTGCATCTTTTCTCTTTGTTTAAACTGATAATTCTTTTTCTAAAATCAACTTGTATCTTTTCTGAAACTACTGGTAACTCTTTGCATCTTTTTTCCTGAAATTAATAGATCCTACGCCTAGGTTTTTATTTCAACTCATAAATAAAGGTTGGCTAATTAATGAATTGGGTCAGTCCCTGACAACTGTATCCGAGTTGCCTAATGCAGACTCTCTGTTTAAATACATGTGTTGAACCAGTCCGCTCGCTGCTTAACTTAATCTAAGACCAAATCAGTATTTGTCAAGGCATGCTAAACTAAATGATTGTTTGACTTATGGGGTTAATTTGAGCCTCGTATGCTTGCTTGTCCTCCCCTTTTACTTGGTACTTATTTTGAATGTCGAGCTAGAATTTTATCTTTTAAACTCCACAAGGGCCCCCATCCCTTTCTTCCTCTTTAGGATTAGAATTCCTAATACCCCGGGGCTAATAGGATTGGGACGGGTAGTAGCATGTGATAAGTAAACGATACCGTTCCGCGCTTTAATACCTTAACGGGGTGGGAAGGGTAGACATGGAGATGATGATTACACGATAACACTCCGCGCACAACTGAGTACCAGTGTTGTGCGAATGATCTATGTAATGTATAAACCTAGGACCCCTTTCTCCTTCTTTATTAGTTTAACAAAATTTTCTGAATCTTTAAAGCTATTGCATTTTCAATTTCTGCTTCTCGCATGATCTTTCGGATTATTTGCACTAAGTACTTGACCTTTTCCTCTACTTGCACGTTTTTTTACAAAAAATTGCTCCTTTAAAATTCAGCACTTCTTTTAACCTTTTGTGCTTCTTGTACTTGTTTATTTACATTTAAAGTCACAATTGTAGCATGGCCGGGAACCACACTAGTGGATCTTGAGGGGTGCCTAACACCTTCCCCTCGAGATAATTTCAAGCCCTTACCCAAAACTCTGGTCTGCATCTTTAATTCTTCTAAAAGTGTCCTAATGCACTATAATCATTAGGTGGCGACTCTCCAAACTCTCAAACAGCCCAATTCCCAAAGTGGGAAAAGAGTTGTCTTCCCAAATATCGTGAACCCGATTCCGCGAGGAAAAAGAGGGCGTCGACAGCATGGCGACTCTGCTGGGGACTTCTTTAGGCTTTTACCATTGCATGATATATGTGACTTTATTGCTTTCTTTTATTGCTTTTGTTTAATGTCTTTATTTGAAACTAACTTGTTTCTTTTGTTTCTTTTTCTTTAATTACTTTCATTTATTGCTTTTCCATCAATACTGTTGTAATTTCTGAGCAATCATTGTAAACTTTATTGTATGAACGTGAAAATACATGTCAATTTGTTTCATCCTTTTAAACTGCATCTTCAAGATCATATTCCACTCGTGCCAAACAAATACTATAGCAACACTTATAATGAGTAGTTGCGCACTTCAAATACTACCACCCCCTAAATTTGGCAAAGGCATATTTGCGGTAAAACCAGTCGATCAACGGTGTAGACGACGGTTCCGTGCCTTTCCCTCTTGAGTTGTCCGCTCAAGGGTACCAGTCTAGCACTTCAAGATAGAAACCTTACTCCGTTAAACTGTACATGCATCATGGTCAAAACTAGCCGAGTCAGTTATGTTGTCCACATAATAACTCATTAAGATAGCCTTGTCCAAAGTCCACCGGGTTTCCTTGAAACCCAAACGGACACCTCCACGTTCTGTGCATTTATTTGGAGAACCTAAGTGCTTTGCTATGCTAATTATTGATTTAAATAGTCAAGTCTGGTGGGGGTAAGGGCCTAACACTCTATTTTGCAGAAAATGAGGCACGAGATCCCTAGATTTGGCATGGTAACCAACATTCATCCAAGGCTACTGAATTGGTGGAACGACCTCCATTCTAGTGATCAAACACTCGTCCACAAATACCTAGGGAATCTGCCTTCTCTCTTAGAGATTCAACCTAACAACAGAATCATAGAGGCTGCAACATTGTTCTGAGATAGTGACAAATCTGTGTTCCGCTTTGGTGATCTAGAGATGACTCCTTTACTTGAAGAGATAGGGGGTCTAGCTGGAATTCCTTGGGAGACTCCGGGTCTGCTTATGCCAGAAAATCGCAAAGGAAGGGGTTTCCTTAAAATGATGGGGTTGAAGAAAAACCCAGACTTAACCTGTTTGAAAGACTCCTACATCTCGTTTGACTATCTATACGAAAGGTACGGCCATAGCAAGTCATACCGCACCTATTCAGACGAATTTGCTATCACCTCATTGGGGCATGTCCATAGAAGGGTCTTTGTTTTCATGTTTTGCTTTTTGGGAATGATCGTGTTCCCTATGAAGAAGGCTAGGATCCACACCAGACTAGCCATGGTAACCAAAACTTTGATGGAAGGAATTGGTGGGCAAACTTTCAGCATAATGCCCATGATCGTCGCCGAGATATACCGCGCCTTGAACAAGTGTCAACAACAAGGCAGTCATTTTGAGGGTTGCAACTTATTGCTTCAGCTTTGGCTCATGGAGCACCTCCAGAAAGGACAATACCGACAGGAGATCCTACGCAGAGATTGGGATGATCATATCGCCTTCCACCAGCCGAGGCGTATGAATTATATGCCAAAGATGTTCGCTCAGCTAGAGGACGCCAGAGGGTGGGTAGAACTGTTCGAAAATCTGAAAGAAGACCAGGTGCAATGGATGTTTGAGTGGTTCCCTACGGATGAATTCATTGTCCGATCCCGAGATGCACCATTTCTCATACTAATTGGTTTGAGAGGGACTTATCCTTACGTTCCTCTTCGAGCCATGAGGCAAGCTGGAAGAAGACAAATCATACCAAGGGTTGATAAAACAAGTCACCTCAGGGCTGATTTCCAGGACGATGATAGCCCTCACAGGTGCCAAGCTCAGCATTTGTGGCATTGCAAAATCATTTTGGGGAAGGAATCCATCGAGCCAGACAGGTACCACGCCGGTTGCGTGCCGCATTATTCGGGTTGGTTAGAAGACGATGGCATGGGTCAATCGAGATTCGTTCGAGGTCACAGAATTGTTGACGAGCATGCTGAAGCACAGGTTAAGTATTATCAACTGCGCAAGAGAATTCGAGAGTGTGAAAGTGAGCATCGGGAAATACAAGAAGCCCATCAGAAATTGATCGAGGAGTGGAAAGAAATGGCTGTCAGCGCCAACAACCGACTAGGATATTTGGAGCGGGGTCTAGTAGAGCTGGAAGGAAAGTTCATCAAGAGGATCGAAGACTGCCAAAACGCCGAAGGAAATGCGGGCGGACATCTGGCCCGAGCCTACTTACTGCTAGGACTACGCGAGTTGGTGGAGCTGTTCGAGGGAGACAAGACTGCCAAATCTGGGGAAGGTCCTTCTGGGACCAAGTAGTTAGGAGTCCTTTATTTTGCTTTAATGATGTAATAAGGCCAATGGCCACTAGTGACATTTACTTTCTATTATTTAGAGTCGTTTTGGATTCGTCTTATTTTTATCAATAAAATGAGGCATTTAGCATTATAAGTTCTCCAAAACTATTTGTCGCTAGGCCTACCTCGGGCACAACGAGGCACCAAAATTAGGGCGCGATTTATNAAATCAAATTCATTTTTAGTGTCCTAATGCACATAATCATTAGGTGGCGACTCTACTAAATTGAAAACCCAATTCCCAAAAGGAAAAGAGTTGTCCGCCCAAATGTCATAAACCCGATTTCACGAGAAAAAGGGGGCATCGACAGCATGGCGACTCTGCTGGGGATTTCTTTAAGGCGTTTACCATCTCATGCTATTTGTGACTTTATGTTTCTTTACATGTCTTTACTTGTTTAAATGCCTTTAAGTATTTATTCTTTCTTCTACTACGAAACTAACTTGGCTCTTTGTTTCTTTTCTTTTATCGCTTTCCTTTAATGCTGTTGTAAACTATGAGAAACTGTTGTAATTATTACTTTATGAACGTGCAAATACGTGACAACTTGTTTAATTATTGTAACTGCATATTCAACATCATATTTCACTCGTGCCAAACAAAAGACCATAGCAACGCTTATAATGAGTGGTTGCGCCCTTCCGATATTATCACCCCCTAAATCCGGCAAAGGCATATTTGTGATAAAACCAGTCGATCAACGGTGTAGTCGACGGTTCCGTGCCTTTCCATCTTGAGTTGTCCGCTCAAGGGTACTAGTCTAATACTCCATAGGAACCCTACTTGATTTAATTGTGCATGCATCATTGTCAAACCTAGCCGAGTCAGTTATGTTGTCCGCATAATGACTCTTTAAGATAGCCTTGTCCAAAGTCCAGTGGGTTTCCTTGAAACCCAAACGGACACTACCACGTTCTGTGCATTCATTTGGAGAACTAAATGCTTCTTATGCTAATTGTTGATATTAAATAGTCGAGTCTGGTGGGGGGTAAGGGTCTAACACTTTTGTCTTGCAGAAATGTGGCACAAGGTCCCCAGATTCGGCATGGTCACCAACATTCACCCCAGATTGTTAAGATGGTGGGAAGATCTTCATTCCAGTGATCAAGCTCTTGTCCGAAAATATCTAGGAAACCTACCTTCTCTCCTAGAAATTCAACCCGACAACAAAATCATAGCAGCTGCCACTCTATTCTGGGACTGTGATAGATCGGTATTCCGCTTCGGAGACATTGAGATAACACCTTTGCTTGAGGAAACAGGAGGACTAGCTGGGATACCGTGGGAAACTCCGGGTTTGCTAATGCCGGAAAATCGCAAGGGTAGGGGTTTTCTCAAAATGATGGGTCTAAAGAAGAATCCCGACTTGACATGTTTGAAGGAGTCGTACATTCCCTTTGACTATCTGTACGAAAGGTACGGTCACAGCAAATCTTACTGTACTTATCCTGACGAGTTCGCCCTTACGTCATTGGGGCATATCCATCGAAGGGTCTTTGACTTCATGTTCTGTTTCTTGGGGATGATAGTGTTTCCAATGAAGAAAGCAAGAATCCATACCAGGCTAGCCATGGTCACCAAAACTCTAATGGAAGGAATTGACGGACAATCATTCAGTCTCGTGCCAATAAACATTGTAGAAATATACCGAGCCCTAGAAAGGTGTCAACAGGGAGCCAAGCATTTCGAGGGTTGTAATCTGCTACTTCAACTATGGCTCATGGAACACCTCCAAAAGGGTGAATACCGACAGGAAATCCATCGTAGAGACTGGGACGATCATATCGCCTTTCATCACCCGAAGCGAATGAATTACATGCCCAACATGTTCGCCCAACCGGAGAATGCTAGAGAATGGGTCGAACTCTTTGATAATCTGACTGAGGACCGAGAGCAATGGATGTTCGAGTGGTTCCCTACTGAAGAATTCATCGTTCGATCTACGGATGCGCCATTTCTGATATTGATCGGTTTGAGGGGGACCTACCCTTATGTCCCTCTTCGAGCTATGAGATAGGCTGGTAGGAAGCAGGTTGTACCAAGGGTCGACAAGATGAGTCACTTCCGGGCTGACTTCAAAAATGACGATAGTCTGCACAAGTGCAAGGCTCAGCATATGTGACACTGCAAAATTGTCTTGGGAAAAGACACCATCGAACCAGATCACTACCATGCGGGTTGTACCCCACATTATTCAGGCTGGCTGGAGGACAATCAAAACGGTTTGGGTCAACCTGGGTTTGTTCGAGGTCACAAAATCATCGATGAAAAGGCTGAAGCACAAGTAAAGTACAACCAACTGCGCAAGAGGATGTGGGAGTGTGAAAATGAGCACCGTGAAATAAAAGAAGCCAATCAAAAACTAATTGGAGAATGGAAGGATATGGCTGTCAGCGCCAACAAACGACTGCTCCTCCACTATGTGTTTCACATCCTAGTTTTGTTATGCTTTCCTTTACTGTTTTTCTGCAACTTTGTCATTATTGTTCCTATATGAATCCCCTTACCCTTTACCCTTTGTATGTGAGTTATGGTTCAGGGCATAACAGCACTCCAATTTGCTGTCTATGATCCTGAACTGGATTCTTTGAATCCCAAACTCAATCAATGCCCATTCCCTTTTCCCCTTTTATGTGTCTGAGCCCTGGACTGGGGTCTGATAATGTCCTAATCACTATCTAGACTTTGGTCTGACCTTCAAAAGGTCTGCTCCTAACTTGTTCAACCAAACAAGTGGTCAGGGGTGTGCCAGCCTACTTTGTAGCTAGGTATGACCACCACCTGTCATGGCTCCCCAATTCCCTTTTCACTTTGCACTTACTCTTAGCTATAAGTTCTGCCCCTCTCTTGCAAGCCATGCTTTGGGACACATGAGCTCCCTATGAACTTGGATGCATGAGAGCTGGCTCTTCCACACTGCACTATTCTAATTCTGATAGTATCCTGGGTGTAAGCAATGCCTGGAATCCCTGAGATTCCTTGGAACTTTGAAACACCTTGGATAAAGAGAAGGCTTTGGAAATCTGGATCCCGGAAGTGGCTTAGTCGCATGTTATTAGACATTAAGGTTGAATTAGGCTACTCGGATCTAGCTATTAGCTTTTGATGTATCTTTTAATTTCCAGTTTGATTCATTGGATTGTAGTAATTTTGTATGAAACTCGGGGAGTATAGTAAAAGGGTGTGGGAGGGGTCTTTACTTTTCTTGCATCCAAGGTGGTAGAAATCATGAATTAGGATTTTTATTCAAACTAGAAATCCTGCCTATAGGGTCTTTAATACTGATTCAATCACATAGAGACCATGCCTATAGGATTTAACGCTTAACTTTACCACAAAATCACCTAGAAAGCATGTCTATAGGATTTAACATTCATGTTCTGTAATGACACATATAGAGATCATGTCTATAGGCTCTTGCATTTCTGCATATACAAATGTCATTAGGCAAACCGTTTATAGGCTCAATAACAAAGTTTCATATAGACATCATGTGTATAAGACTCCTATTAATGTCATGAAAGGGTGTTAAAATCGGTAAACGTATAGAAAGCATGCCTATAGGAAACCTCGTCTTTAATAGCATGCAATAAGTAAACGATAGCGTTCCGCGCTTTAATACCTTAACGGGGTGGGAAGGGTAGACATTGAGATGATGATTACACGATAACACTCCGCGTACAACTGAGTACTAGTGTTGTGCGAATGATCCATGTAGTGTATAAACCTAGGACCCCTTTCTCCTTCTTTATTAGTTTAACAAAATTTTCTGAATCTTTAAAGCTATTGCATTTTCAATTTCTGCTTCTCGTATGATCTTTCGGATTATTTGCACTAAGTACTTGACCTTTTCCTCTACTTGCACGTTTTTTACAAAAATTGCTCCTTTAAAATTCAGCACTTCTTTTAACCTTTTGTGCTTCTTGTACTTGTTTATTTACATTTACATCTAAAGTCACAATTGTAGCATGGCCGGGAACCACACTAGTGGATCTTGAGGGGTGCCTAACACCTTCCCCTCGAGATAATTTCAAGCCCTTACCCAAAACTCTGGTCTGCATCTTTAATTCTTCTAAAAGTGTCCTTATGCACTATAATCATTAGGTGGCGACTCTCCAAACTCTCAAAAAACCCAATTCCCAAAGTGGGAAAAGAGTTGTCTTCCAAAATGTCGTAAACCCGATTCCGCGAGGAAAAAAAAAGGGGGCGTCGACACACCTACTGGTCAATTAAGATTAACAGGATATGATAATAAACATCAAGATAAAGATAACGAAGTAATACCAACTGCGGAGAGAAATCCAGGTACAAACAGTATAAACAATAAAGGGAGAACACAGATAGTAACGAACGGAGATCACGTAAATCAGATAAGACAAACAATTCAACACTGATATAGCGGAGACAGAGACAAGTAAGAATGTATCCAACTAAAGAAACAATGTCAACTCAATCACTCCCATTAAGTTTAATACACCATCTCGACCATTTCAATCCTCGATTTCTCATATCATAATCTCAACTTTCGAACTTTCAGCACATACGATACCTTGTGCCCACATATTTTCCATCTCACTCTTAACAACAAAATCCCCATGATATACAATAACAAATGTCCTTACAAATACACTTAAGATGTTCAAAAAGTCCCGTTTGCCTAATATAAATTAAATTTGAATTTCTAAATAAGTTCGGAAAATTCGGCGAGAAAAGATGAAGTTATTTTTAGAAATCATTCTTGTAGGAAAATACCTCTTTAAATTTAAAATACAACATCGGAAGAATTATTACCTTTAACAGGAGAGTTGAAAACTTAAAACTTAGTAGAAATTTCTTTTTTTGAGTAAAATACAACCTCAGACGGTTTAAGGAGATATAAGTGAGAAACTAATTGAATTAAGGATGTAGCAATTATTGAAGTTTGAAGTATTGGAACGTATAAATAAATATATATAAATACGGTGAGGTACTGAAAACATTGTGGGTTCCAACACAAAGGATCACATCAATGAAAGAAATAAACAGTTTAAACATTTGAATTGACATTAACAACTAAACATAGCAAACCGAAGGTGCACGGCGCCAAAATTCCAATCACTAACAAGGATAAGAAGACCAAACACAGAACTTCACTTTCGTCTTATTTATCTTGTGGCAGGCGTGCCACCCGCTCCCATTTCACTTATCTTGTGGTAGGCGTACCACCCGCTCCCATTTCATCATATCTTGTGGTAGGCGTACCACCCGCTCCCATTTCATCATATCTTGTGGTAGGCGTACCACCCGCTCCCATTTTATTATATCTTGTGGTAGGCGTACCACCCGCTCCCATTTTATTATATCTTGTGGTAGGCGTACCACCTGCTCCCATTTCATCATATCTTGTGGTAGGCGTACCACCCGCTCCCATTTCATTATATCTCATCATCAATTATAAAAGAATGTCGGCCAGGAAATAATAAGGAAACAACAACATCCCGGCAAGGGAATAATAAGAAAACAACAATATCCCGGCAAGGGAGCCAACAACAAGAATAGACACGTCACGGCAAGGGAACCAACAGTAAGAATCAAATATGTCCCGGCAAGGGCATTAACTATAACCAAACTTGTATCAATAATTAACTTCACAATGAAACCCCAACCACACAACAAGATATAATAAACAAGTGAGAACTACACCGGCAACCACAACAGTTGGACATGTAACCTATTTGCACGAAGTCATAGAGGAACTCACAATCAAGAAGTATCCAGACAACAAGAAGGACAATCACTTCAATTTAAGGCAATTAAGGGTCAATGCAACACGTAGGAATTCAAGGAAAGCTAGCGATATCATTTGGAGCATATAGAGACAATTTAAGCAATTATCAAACTCAATCATTACGAAATACTCTCCACATTGAACATAAGGACCTACGAACCCTAGAGTATATTTTTCACAAATAAGTCCGAGCACACACTCGTCACCTCGCATGCACGGACTACAATTAGCATAGAAGACTCAATTCCTAAGGGGGAAGTCCCCCACACAAGGTTAGGCAAGATACTTACCTCAATCCGGCCAATTCAATACTCAATTTAGCTTTTTCCTTTTTCCAGTTCATCAATGCTTAGCTCAATCTATCCAAAAACGACTTGAATAGATCTAACAATGCAAGAGAAAATAATTCCAATTAACAAAGTTATGATTCTTATACAATTTGCGAAAAGTCAACAAAAGTCAACTCCCCGGGACCGCACCTCGGAACCCGACAAAATTTACAAAAATCGAATACCCATTCCGATACGAGTTCGCCCATACAAAAATTATCCAATTCCGATACCATTCTTCAAATCATCCTTTTACATTTTTGGAAGATTTCATAATTTTTCCCAAATTCCATCCCAAATCACGAATCAAATGATGAATTAAATGATAGATTGATGTATTCTAGCCAAATCCGAGTTGGAATCACTTACCCCGATGAATTTCTTGAAAAACCTTCGAAAAATCGCCAAAATCCGAGCTCTCTAGGCCAACATATGAAATAAAACCCTAAACCTCGTATTTATAGTTCACCTCCCAGATTCCACCAATGCTGACCGCACAAAATCGAGTGCGGTCCGCACAAAATCCATTGCCCCCGCGGTGGATTTTGACTGCAGTGATAGGCCTTAGTATTTTGGACATAACTTTTGCTACAGATGTCCAAATGCCTATTATAATATGTTTCTAAAAACTAGATTCAAAGATCTACAACTTTTGTTTTCGAGTAATCCCCAAATTCCTTGTAGATCAAAAGATATGAGCTTCTGAAGTTGGACCAACGACCTGCGGATTCTTCATGACCGCGGACCGCGGACCATTTTCCGCGGCCGCACTAAATCCACCGCGCCCAGAACTAAATCCACCGCGCCCAGCGCTAAAACTTCTGCCCCCATCCATTTTCTAAGTTCCGGAATGTCCGGACTCGCTTAAAACTCACCCGAAACACACCCGAGGCTCGCGGAACCCCGTCTAATCACACAAACAATTCATATAACCTAACACGGACTCGCTCGAGGTCTCAAATCACATAAAACAACAACAAAACAACGAATCAAACCAAAAATCAAGCTTAGAAATTTCCAAATCTTCAAACATCAAACCTCATGCCGAAACCTATCGATTCAACTCGGAATAACGCCAAATTTTGCAGACAAGTCCAAATTGACATAACGGAGCTGCTCCAACTCTCGGAATCGCATTCCGGCCCCGATATCACAAAAGTCAACTACGGGTCAAATCTTCAACTTTTCCAACTTTCGCCGAAACACCTCAAATTACCCTATGGACCTTCAAATCCGAATCTGAACGCGCTCATAAGTCCAAAATCTCCATAAGAAGCTGTTGGGATCACCCACGACCCATTCCGGGGCCGTTTACTCAAAAGTCCAATTCCGGTCAAATTTTCACTGTTTAAACTTCCATAACTAGGTTCCTTCCTCCAATTCAATTCTAATTCATCTGGAAACCGAATCCAACCATGCACACAAGTCGATATACATAATGTGAAGCTGCTCGAGACCTCAAACTACCGAAGCGGGTGCAATTGCTCAAAACGACCAGTCGGGTCGTTACATCCTCCTCCACTTAAACATACGTTCGTCCTCGAACGTGCTCGGAGTCGCTCCAAAGCCATCAAACCACTGCATGAGCTCACCATACATACACCAGGGGTTGTTTCCCCATCACCCAACCTATGAAGAACTGAAAATGCCACTTAACTGAAGATCTCATCTCCTCCTTAGTCCATAACCTTAGAAAAGAACCCAAACCTCAACATCTGAAATTCATCATGGGACCCGAATTCCACATCATCACTTTAAACACACCCAAACAAGCTGAATCGAGCCAAAAATTCCAATCCCGAATACAATCACATGCTGCTCCACATAACTCAATGCCCGAAACAATAACCTCTGACCACCATAGCTGTTCAAATAATACCCTGGGTGCCGACAACACACCTCACATTGAATATAACCTTATTCCGGACCTCCACATCACTGTCCATGATAAAGAAACACGCGGGAATTCATAGCCGCCTATGAAGTCAACAAGTCAAGAAACTCTCTCGCCCGCCAGGGCCATTATCCAAATCTTAGCAGAAATACCCACATACTTCCAAACACTCCTCACTCCCAATGCCATAGTACCACTCTCAGGTCTAAGAACCACATCTCGACTAATACACGCAGCCCAACTGATGAATCATCATGGAAACACACAAATTCTCACACTACACAGCTCGTACACTGAACCAACAATAACTCAATTACGTAACACAACTAAGGAAAAGCAGAGTAGAAGAATTTTCTAACAAGTGTAACATGTGCAACAACGAAAATATAGTTTTCATCAAATTGTTCCACAGAGGAAAAGCAGAACCCCAAATAAAAACAAGGAAAGGGTATCTCATATAACATCCGCTGCGGCGTGCAGCCCGCTCCCAAATACTTATCAAGCCAGTATACCACATAACATCTGCTGCGGCGTGCAGCCCGCTCCCAAATACTCATTGAGCCAAATTGCTCGGGCTCACTGATCACATGAATACTGAAATCATGTATAACAGAGTACACAAATAAAACTGTGGGAAAATAAATGAAAGTGCTAAAACATGAAAGAAGCAAGCACGACTAAGGTGCAATAAGCAAATCAACATCACGAGGGCTATCTTGCCCGCATCGCCATAAGGCCTGAACAGAATCACTACCTGCGTGGGAAATAATCATACCACATCACTGCCTAACCCATCATACAAGAGTAGCACATATCATAGGCTAGGGCACATATAATATCCATCCTGCCTGGTAACATGGTCAAAATGACAACCTCATAGGAGCACACAAACCGAACCTGATACAAAACACATATTCTCGCTGGCCCTCCACATAGCTCACAACCGAACCCCGATCCTTCCCAATTAGATGAATATTCTTCGGAAGATCAACAGCAACCTATCGATAATACATACCATTAATTACCCCATTCTCAACATTTCTTCATAATCCACTAACAAGAAATAGCCCACATACGGGGACACCTAGTCCCAAAACCTCAGGATTACTAAAAATTCTATACCCGGACTCAACTATGCAGATCAAATGGCTGATACATCACTCACCCTCCATCATCCTGTCTAAGCACCCATATAAGATTCCGGCCGCGCAGCAAAACATGAACCTTGAAAGCCTCAGAACCCAGTAATCACCATACTACTAGCCACGCACCCGCAACCCAAAACTCAAGGTCCTTTCCAAAATTCACACTCTTCACATATGATAGCCAGTAATGCCAACACTCTATTACTTTCAGATACTGATTCAGGGGAAAACCGCAATGTACCACATGTTCTTTATGCCCATAGAAGACACCCAACTCAAGCCGTAGTCAAACCATCGAGAACCCTCCGAGATCCGCCCGCACGCAAATAAGTCGTTAGGACTGCACCTCCCCAACTCAACCGAGTCACCCAAACCGTCCAATCCAAGAGTGTTTCCACAAATGCCAGTAGAGAATTCCCATTCAAAAGGACCATTTACTTTCATTGCTATGCTGACCCAACACTACTGAACTGACTCATTTCTTCGGATAGTCGATATGCAACAATCCCAATCAAAGTCCCAAATACAGATAATCCCAACACGAACCACGTAGTCAGAAGCTTATAAACCACTGCATTTCCTCTTAAGCATCTCGTCCTGCCGCCACCACGGCACCTATGCTGAGTAGACCTTCTATGAATCTGAAGTTGTTCCTCTGACTCCCTTTGATGCTGAAATACAGACCCATTATTGACGTAGAAATATTGCAAGCCCCAATATCATCTCATGTAAAATATCGCTACTTGGTCAAATGCAAAATCCGAGAATCCGCCGATATTACATATATACATGCCTCCAGCCCAAACTGATGTAAGTCTGACTCTGCAATCTGAATGCCGCTATTGGACTCCTCCACTTGGCGCAAAGCCATGGGAAACAACGTCTGATAATCCACAAAACTACTTTCACCGCTCGCACAACACAATCCACAAGGTACCCCAATACCACTAATTACTCCCAATCAACTCCCACCTCGTGACCTTGCCAAAAATTGCGACGACTAGTCAATCAATTAAACCTTCCCAGCTCGCACTCATCAACCAGATGTCGGAAACCGCTGCGCCTCCATACGATCAACTGAATAGTCTCTCAATACCTCTGGGTCTTCAATCTGAACAACATGTTGAGACAATGCCTGAGCATCCCTGACTCCTTCGTAGCCTGTCTGTAGCATCACGAACCACTGGCGCATGGCGAACGCTGAGAGCGTAATATTATACACGAGTGGATGTAAAGGAACATAAGTTATGTACTTCGAGCTGAATCAATATCCCACGATAAGGAATGAAAGAAGGGGAATTTCCTAACAGTTCCGTAGCCTCTCGAAGATAAGTACAGACGTCTCTGTACCGATGCGCAAGACTCTACTAAACTCGCTTATGACTTGTAGCACCTATGAACCTAGAGCTCTGATACCAACTTGTCACGACCCAATTTTCCCTCCGTTTGGTTTCGTGATGGCACCTAGTCTCTAAACTAGGTAAGCCCAACATAAACTGAAATAACATTGATGCTTTCTAACTTTAAATTAACCAACTCTGAATAATCCAAAATTTCCCCAAAACCGGTGGTACAAGTCACAAGCCCATCTAAGAGTAATTACACAAAATAATACATCTCTGCCCCGAAACAAAGAGCAAATGGAAATAATTACAATTGAAGGTGACTCCGAGACCTGCGAACGCAGCAGCAGGTTACCGTGAGTCTCCACTGCGACGATCCGCACAGCTACTATCGATCAATACCTGGATCTGTACACAAAAAAATATACAGAAGTGTAGTATGAGCACACCACGGCGGTGCCCAGTAAGTATCAAGACTAACCTCGGTGGGGTAGTGACGAGGAACAGTCAGGACACCTACTGGTCAATTAAGATTAACAGGATATGATAATAAACATCAAGATAAAGATAACGAAGTAATACCAACTGCGGAGAGAAATCCAGGTACAAACAGTATAAACAATAAAGGGAGAACACGGATAGTAACGAACGGAGATCACGTAAATCAGATAAGCCAAACAATTCAACACTGATATAGTGGAGACAGAGACAAGTAAGAATGTATCCAACTAAAGAAACAATGTCAACTCAATCACTCCCATTAAGTTTAATACACCATCTCGACCATTTCAATCCTCGATTTCTCATATCATAATCTCAACTTTCGAACTTTCAGCACGTACGGCACCTTGTGCCCACATATTTTCCATCTCACTCTTAACAACAAAATCCCCATGATATACAATACCAAATGTCCTTACAAATACACTTAAGATGTTCAAGAAGTCCCATTTGCATAATATAAATTAAATTTGAATTTCTAAATAAGTTTGGAAAAATCGGCGAGAAAAGATGAAGTTATTTTTAGAAATCATTCTCGTAAGAAAATACCTCTTTAAATTTAAAATACAACATCGGAAGAATTATTACCTTTAACAGGGGAGTTGAAAACTTAAAACTTAGTAGAAATTTCTTTTTGAGTAAAATACAACCTCAGACGGTTTAAGGAGATATAATTGAGAAACTAATTGAATTAAGGATGTAACAATTATTGAAGTTTGAAGTATTGGAACGTATAAATAAATATATATAAACACGGTGAGGTACTGAAAATATTGTGGGTTCCAACACAAAGGATCACAGCAATGAAAGAAATAAACAGTTTAAACATTTGAATTGACAACAACAACTAAACATAGCAAACCGAAGGTGCACGGCACCAAAAATCCAATCACTAACAAGGATAAGAGGACCAAACACAGAATTTCACTTTCGTCTTATTTATCTCGTGGCAGGCGTGCCACCCGCTCCCATTTCACTTATCTTGTGGTAGGCGTACCACCCGCTCCCATTTCATCATATCTTGTGGTAGGCGTACCACCCGCTCCCATTTCATCATATCTTGTGGTAGGCATACCACCCGCTTCCATTTTATTATATCTTGTGGTAGGCGTACCACCCGCTCCAATTTCATTATATCTTGTGGTAGGCGTACCACCCTCTCCCATTTCATTATATCTTGTGGTAGGCGTACCACCCACTCCCATTTCATCATATCTTGTGGTAGGCGTACCACCCGCTCCCATTTCATCATATCTTGTGGTAGGCGTATGATCGCGGCCGCCTCAACACTACATAATGGTAGTAAGAGTGGGTAGCAATAACTAATACCCGAATAGTGGATCGGGGTCGAATTTCCACAGGGAGCTTGGAATGGAGTTGTATTGCCGGTTTAGTTTAGAAATGCGTTTGTACTTCTAATTGCACTCCTAACATTTTTGAGGGTTTTTATATTTAAAACTACTTTCGTAACCTAAGAATTTAAAGCTAAATTATGCTAAGGAAATATTGCTAAGTTGTGCTTGATATGAGAAAAAGGCACTAGGGTTGTGACACTACCTAGGTGGCTAGCTAACGGGTAGAAGCTACTAAGGGGAGATTGATAAGTTTGGGTTTAGTGCTATAGCCGTTACACAAGTGCACTCATTCTCACACCTCTCGGTAGAGAGAACGATTTTGCCCAATTGACTCTCTCGAGA
>NW_017675330.1:68906-69985 GCF_001879085.1 Nicotiana attenuata
GACTCATCAGACGAATCCGAAATTACATTGACCAGTCTCTTGGAGGTGGGTGAAGGTGGAGGAGTGTCATGTAGTTGGAATAGGTCAGAGGTGTGAGTGGGGGCTGATTCTGAGGTGATGCTCCGGGAGGGTGCATACTCACTCCCCGAAGAGTGGGAGGCAGCCCTATCAGCAGCCCGTATTAGCTTACGGGTCTTTTTAATGTTTGCCCGGGCCTGGGGAGTAAGCTTAGCAATTCTCTTTCCTTTTCCCCCTCGGGAGGAACCACCTCTCCCGGGTCGTTGTTGTTCTGTACCTCCTCGTTTCTTAACCATGATCTGAAAAAATACACGTAATTGTTAGTTTAAGCACATGCAGTGAATTAGATGAGTTACACATGAGGAGAAAACACAGGTAATATGCATAACACAGAGTCAGTACATGGGGGCGCGAACCGCGTAGGTTTGGAGCGCGGACCGCGCAGGGCAAATGCCCCTAGTGAAGCTCTCTGAATCCCCCCAACGCGGTCCGCACTGATATGGACAGCGGCCGCGTTGGCCCAGCGCGGACCGCACAAAAATATGACGCGGCCGCGCTGGTCTAAGTAGGCACCAAAGAGGAAACGGCGCGGACCGCACACAAATGGTGCGCGGCCGCGCAGGGCTATTTAAATGAACAGAGCTAGGGTTTAGCATTTTGGTCCATTTTTCATCAAGTCTTTGGGTCCTAGTTGTCCCTACTCAATTTCTCATATTGAAGTTCATGCCCAATGTTCAAGATGAATACAAAGAAAGCTAAGCTAATCATTAAACCTAAGAAAAATGAGAAGAAAATAAGAAGTTACACTACTGGGAAGCAAGCACAATAATTGAAAATTAAAACTATGAATGAAATTAGCAAGGAATGTTACCAGGTGTTATGAAGATTCAACTATTTGAAGCAAAGGTCAGTGAATAGCAAAAGTTTTAGCCCAGGAGGTCAAAGTGCGTAAAGGGTAAAATGAGGCCTAGGGTCTCTATTTATAGGAAAACTGTGGGACCCATCACCTACCTACCACCGCGGCCGCACAAAAACTGGACGCGGACCGCGCTGGATTTCAC
>NW_017675331.1:0-38434 GCF_001879085.1 Nicotiana attenuata
ATTCCATGTTTAATTGCTAAATTAGTGGTTGCAAACACTAGTTTGTGTTTAGTTGACTTTTGCTCTTCTTGAGAAAGAAAGCCTAAGTCTCTAGTATTAGTCCAACAAGGAATTGGGGCGTACTCAAGAGAATTGATAGCCGCAATTAAAGGATTAAACCGAGAGATCGTAATACCCGACTTGATCCTCTATTGCTTGTGCGAATTCGCATACCCAATTGGTCTTGAGAAAGTCAATTCGGGCAAAATCACTCAAACTACCGAGAGGTATAGAGTAAGTAGAATCGAGCAATGGGTATACCATAATCCCCAAATGTAGCAATCTAGCTTTAGATTCAAGAATCCGTCAATTGACCACCTAGGCGAAAGTCACTACCCTAATGCCCTTTTAATCATTTGAACAACTTGCAATAGTTTAGTTCTAGCTTATAATAGTTTAATTGAGCATTGTAGTTTATAGAATTAGATTCATAATTAAAATCCCAAAATGTGTAGAAGTGCAATTTGGAGCAAATACACAACTCTAAATTAGATAGATACCCGACTCCAATATCTAGCTCTCTGTGGAAATCGATCCCGACCCTAAATCGGGTAAAAGCTGCTTCGACCTCTCTCGCTACTTAATAGTAGTGCAAGGTTGGCCGTGATCAAAGCATAAGAAGGTATTTAATCCACACTTTAAACAAGAATATTTCCATAAAAAAGATTCAAGTGTTGGATACAACACTACACACTTAGAAATTCAATCAAAGCAAGAAAATGAAGAATGAGTACAAAGGAGTAAGAAATTCTTAACCACAATCTTCAAATCTTCAAAACCAAATTGTAAGTGCATAAACCCTAGCTTCCAACCTTGTTCTCTCTAGCCCGAAGACTGAAAATAAGCCAAAAGATTATCCCAAAAATCTGTTAGCTCGTGTATTAAAAGGTTTGGGGATTAAAAACGTAAAAATTCCATTTTTGTCCAGAACTGCCCAGAAAATACACTATGCGTTCGCGTATGTTCTGTTGCGTTCGCGGTGAATGATTTCTCCCAGATACGCGATCGCGTACAGTGTCACGCGTTCGCATAGCTCAGTTGACCAACCGCTGACCAGGCTTTCTTCTTCGTGTTCGCACTTACTCACACGCGTTAGTGTAGCTTTGCTATTGTTGACTTGTGCGATCGCCTACTGTTTCTTGCGATCGCATAGGGTAATCGCTGGCAGTGGTCAATTTTTCCTTTTTAGCACTTTTTGACTGGTTTTCTTCTATATCTTCTCCAAATCATATGATACCTGAAATATGCCAATAAACCTCAGAAAATGCCTTAACTTCTCATCAAAATCATACAAAAGCCTAAGTATTAAGAAGAGATAAGTTGGTAAAATACCAACTTATCAGTGTTGATACCCAATTTTTCCCTATAATACTTTTTGAAGTGCATATACGCTTTTAAAACTATGCATTAGCATCAATGGATATTTTTCTATAATTCTTACATTTTTTAAATCAATTTATCTCAATATGTTCTTCATATAAAATTACAAAATTACATTACAGATGATTTTAAAACATTTCTTGATTTAATATTATCATTTATGGTCTTATTAAGTTCCAATTATTTCATGAATAGTCAAATTGGCATCTTTTGGCTATAATTGCAATAACTTTGCAATTATAGCCCATGCATACATTTTTGCATCATTTTTACCAGAAATTAGTCAATTATATTTTAAAATACTAAATAATTATTTGTATAACATTTCCATGCATAAAAATCATTTTGGTAATTAGTTAATTATTTTACAAATTAATTTTATTCAATTACTTTGGGTATTTAATAAACAACCTCTTTTATTTTAATTCTAGCCTAAAACTAACTAGCCCAATACCGCCTTATAAAATTAAGACCAAACCCTTAGGCCAATACCCTATCCGCCCGACCCAAAACCCTTTGGCCAATCCTGGTCGTTGATCATTCTTGATCAACGGTCCAAGACCCCCTACCTTAATTAAACCATATACCCCCTCTAACCCTAATCATTTTCACCTTTCCCCACGTCGTCACCCTTCTCTCTGTCTCTCAAACGCTCTCTAACTCTAACCCTAATTTCCCCCGCCGTCACTCACCTACTGCCTACCTATGGTGGTTCTTCACCACCTCAGGCCTCTAATGGCCTCTTTTATGCTATGGTACCTCCATCTCCAAGATCCTTGAGGAGATTCTCAAGGGACCTAGGCAGTTCGGTGTACACCTTTGGGTTTTTCTCGCCTGTTCCAGCCCATTTGGTTTGACTTTGAGTAAGATCCATCTTATTCTCGTTTTAAATCCATGGATTCCTAAGCCTGTGATCCCGTCTCTGTTTTACTTTCGAAAACCCTAATTTTGGGTCCCCGATCTTTTCAGATCTGTACAGATCTAGGACGAATCGAACCTATCTCACATGTTTTTGTGAATGTTTTATGGTTTTTCAATTGATTCTCCGTTTTTCCTAAAAACTAGGGTTTACTGAAAATCATCTTCTTTAAAAGCTTTCCAATTTTTAATGTTTAATCTTCTGTTCTTACATGCTTCTGACCGATTTATGTTGAGTTTGCCTTAACCTAGTCGATTTATGCTAAAGCCCTAATTTTCTCATATTGCGATTCGATTCTGAGTTCTTAATGTTACTTGTGCAATGTTTCGTTCTTTGTTTGATTCACATGCTTCCCTTAGTCAGATTCATTGTTTTTGACTTTTACCCTAGTTCATCTCTATTAGGGTTTCCGAGTCGATTTCTCGGCCAATTTCTGTGTTTATGGAATTTATTTAACCTATTTGTCTATTTGTGGAAACTGATATTCTCCCCCCCCCTCCCCTTAAATCAGTACTTTTTCGAATTTTTGATTTACTGATTTGCTCTGTCAAACTTATGTGCTGATTCTTGATTATTCCCTTTATTTACGACCCTAATTAGTTTTCTTACCTTATTTGATTAGCTGTGATACCTACTGATTCTTCAAGATCGCTTCCTTAATTGAATTCCCGTCTATTTACCCCTAATTGCTCACTTGATTTTCTTTCCTTAAATGTATCTTGCCCTTTACCGTTGGGTAATTACCCTTAATTAAGGGAAAACTACACTAATTTGTGTGTAATTGATTCTGTGGCTTCCTTAATTGCTGAATGATTGATCTCCTCTACCTTATTTTGTTTTGCTCCTAACCACTATATATACTCTCCTCTATTCTCACTTCTAACAGGAACACTAGTTCGAAAATTCTCTTACACTCTAAATGTTACCTGTTCTTCTCTACTACTTGTGGTATTCATTAGTCTAGTCGGCTGTAAGCCAAAGCTAGATATTGCTCAACATTTGCTTCTCATTCTGTGTTTTTCTCTTCTTGACTGGTATGTCCCTGATTATTTTTAGAATCTAAACCCTATGTGTTTCATTACTGCCTTAAGTTCATCAATTATAAGTACCATTCTTGTTTCTATTTATTAACTTGCTTAGCATTGTCCTGTTCAATATGTGATAAGCATGTCTAACTATATTAGCCTATCTACTGCTTTATCTAGCATGCCTAAGTTCTGCTTTGTTCAAATGTATGATTATTATGTCTACACTTCACCTATTATCTGATGCTTGCCTGTTCGCAATTCATGTTCAATCCCTTAACTATGTGATCATGCTATGACCCTACTTGTGTGTCTGATTCTATCTTCCACATATTTGCTCCATGTTTAGTTGCCTGCTATCCTGGTTAATTTAGTAAGACCATGAAGATCCTAAGTGTTCTATGTTGTCTACATGCCTCCCTTCCCCCGTTCATGCACCTTCAATAAGATTCCTATATGTTCCCAATCCCCTTTTACCCCTATGTGCAAGCCTGCCTGCTATTGTACTTGTGAGTTTGAACTTTCTATAACTGACTGGCTGTCTACTTAGTTTGCTCTCTTCTGAACTATTTTTCAAATGTTGTCAGTATTCTTTTAAACAAAAAACCAGCTTTCATTACTAGTATTTTCTCAAAACTGGTTTAGAAAACCTTCTTCACTCGTAAAGTGTTTTCACTAAGTTTTTCAAACTATGTCAAGCACTCTCACTTACTCTTAGGTTATTAAGTTCTGCCCCTCTGGTATGTGTATTGCTTAGAGACCCTTGAGATCTCTTTGAACTCTGGCATAACAGGGCTGGCTCTTCCACACTGCACATAATCAGTCTTTATTTGAGAAAGTCTGGGTGTGAGCACTGCCCGGGATCCTTGAGGAACTCTAACACACATGGACACAAATGTGGCAATGAAATCTTTGGCATTTGAGACTACTGAAGGCCTGGAACCCCGGGTTTGCTTTGGGCCTGCATCAGGCTCCCTATAGCTTAATTTATATTGCATTAATGTAATTCTGGTCTGTAATAATTATTTGTAAACAAATACTGGGGTAACTAGTGAAACGGGAGGGTAGTTGTATGATACTGTGGGTAAAACTGGGTAGAAAACATGCTATAGGCTTTATATTCTGCAAACCTGCATTAGAAGTCATGTTCTAGGATTACTGTTTTTAGTTGCATTCTAACCATGTTAAACATTTGCATTAGATATCCTGCTTTTAGGGCCTTCACGTTTACTGCTTTAGCATGTTGCATGCTCAATTCCTAAGTACTGTCACATAGACATCGTGCTATCTAATAATCTTAATAAAACTGTCATTCTTGTATGCACTAGATACCATGTTCTTAGGAACTCTGTTTGCATCTGTTTGTACCACGTCTATTTCGATTAAATCAGTAGTTGTCCATGAAAAGGTTTAAAACAAGTTCACGTATAGGTATCATGTCTCTAAACACAAGTTGATAAATCGCCTGTATAATCTGTATCACCTAGATTCATCATGCCTATAGGTTGAAAGAGCTCAAACTATTTAAGCAGCTCTTGCACCTGTGATTATGTAGAATCCCGCGCCTAGGCAAGCCTTAGGTGATTAATTTCCTGGTAAAACTGAGAACTATGTTCTGATTGTGTTTAAACTGCTTAAGTTTCACAGGCTATAAAACCAGTAGGCAAACTGGTTAGGATTCTGCCACTCCCCTAGAAATAAACACGGCATATCCTGTATCTGAAACATCCATCTAGATATCATGTTCTTAGGATTGCTGAACTTCTTCAAAATCAGTTGTTTGAGACGTGCTGTTTATTTGCCTATGTATATGTGGAGGTAAACATGAGCCTTTTACTTGTTTTTTTGATTGGCGGTCCTATATGTTATTCGTTGTTGCCTAGATTTTTGCCTTTTAAATACCTTAGGTTTGTCTAGAACTGCCCAGAGTTAGATGTCTTAAGCTTCTCCAGGACCATAAGGAAAGGACGAGTAACAGCACGCTTAGGGGTCGTTAATCAAATTCTCTTATATAACCGTTAAGGGGAGGGTAACGGGTAGTAAAAGGATATGATGACCTGCGCGTTAATGTCACGTGTAGCCCCTTTAGCTGAGGAGTGATTACCGGGTATTGCACAGATTGATCCTGTAGGCTAATTAACTTAGGACTCCCCTTCCCAATTCCTATATGTGTTTAAATTATCTAAACTTCCCCTTTGCTTTACACATATGTGTGTCCAAACCTTTTTACTTTCATTATCCGAACTTCCTTGATCATATATGCATTTATATAGGGGAAACTACTTTATCTTCAAATATGTGCCAAGATGGTTTACTTGTTTAAAGACTAATTCATATAGTTTAAGTTCGACCGGGACCCACCATTGTGGACCGCGAGGGGTGCCTAACACCATCCCCTCAAGGTTTTTTCGAGCCCTTACCCTATTCTCTGGTAATGCAAACTAGTTATATGAGTTAATTTCTCTAGGTGCCCTAACGCACCTTAATCCGTTAGGTGGCGACTCTTCAAAAACCCATTCACAAAAGGAAACGAGTTGTTCCCCCATGAACGTCGAAACCCGGATTTCTTCGCGAGGAGGAAAAAGGGTGCGCGACAGCATGGCGACTCCGCTTGGGATATTTTCAGGCTCTTACCATAACAAACTTACTTTTTTGAATTAGTCCAAGCATGCTTTATCCCGTGTACCTTTTCCCCTTTATTTGGATTTAACTTCTTATTTATGATTCCTTCATTTTCCTGAAACTGCCTTGTCTCTTTGTTTTTTTTTCATAACTGTCTTTCAATTATTTAAATACTGCATTTATCATTTTTATTTACTTCCAACTACTTGACAACATGCTATTTATTGTTGCATAAATCATGCTCAACATCATATTCCACTCGTGTGTAATCAATCCTATAGCAACGCTTGATCAGTGTTTGCGCTCTTCCTATATATCACCCTTTAAATTCAAAAAGGCGTATTTGCGGTAAAACTAGTCGATCACGGTGCGTTCGACGATTCCATGCCTTTCCCCCTCAAGTTGTCCGCTTGAAGTCCCAATCTAGACCTCTATAGCAGCCTTACTCTGATTAATTGTACATGCATCATGGTCAAACCTTGCCGGGTTAATATGTTGTTTGCATAATAACCCTTTAAGACCAGCCTCGTCAAAAAGTCCATCAGGTTTTCCACAAATCCCAACGAACGCAATCACGATTGTGTGCAATAATTTGGAGAAATAAGTGCCAATATGCTAATCATTACTGTATAAATAGACGAACCTGGAGGGGGAAAGGGCCTAACTATCACTTGTTTTGCAGAAAATGAGGCACGAAGTCCCTAGATTCGGTATGGTCAGTAGCATGCCCTCACTTTTGCTAGATTGGTGGAGGGACTTTCCCTCAAGTGACCAAAATTATGTGAAAAGAGTCTTAGGGAATTTGCCATCACTATTGGATCTTCAACAAAACAAGATGCTAATTGAGGTTGCCACTCTGTTTTGGAATAAGGAAAGGGTTGTGTTCTGCTTTGGAGACATAGAGATGACTCCCCTTTTAGAAGAAATAGGGGGATTTGATGGGTTTCCTTGGGATAGCCCTAGTCTGTTGGCCCCTGAAAATCGCACCACCAGAGGGTTTCTTAAGATGATGGGGCTGAAGAAAAATGATGATTTGGAGTGCCTGAAAAACTCCTACATACCTTTTGATTTCCTTTATGAAAGATACGGTCACAGTAGCTCTTACCGTATTTTTGACGATGAGTTCTCAATCACCTCCTTGGGCTGGGTTCATCGTAGGGTCTTCGTGTTCATTGTGTGCTTCTTGGGCATGCTGGTATTCCCAATCCAAGGGAATAGAATCTATACTAGGCTGGCCATGGTGGCCAAAACTCTGATGGACGGGATCGAGGGGCAGACATATACTATTGTCCCTATGATCATTGCAGATATGTACCGGGCCTTGGAACGCTGTCAGAAGAGGTTCAGATTCTTTGAGGGTTGCAACTTGATGTTACAAGTTTGGCTGTTAGAACATCTCCAAAGGGGCCAATACCGCCAAGAGTTTCCACGAAGGTCATGGAACGACCACATAGCCTTCCATCACCCTAAGAGATTGACTTACATTCCCGACATGTTTGCTTAACCTAAGGATGCTATAGGATGGGTGCAGTTTTTCAACACGTTGACTGAGGACCAGGTTCAGTGGATGTTCGAGTGGTTCCCCACTGACGAGTTCATCATCAAATCCAAAGACGTCCCACATTTGGTATTGATCGGATTAAGGGGGATATACCCTTATGCTCCCCTTAGGGTTATGAGACAGATAGGCAGGAGAGAGGTCGTACCACGGGTCGCTAACATGAGTCATTTCCAGGCTGATTTCCAGGGTGACGCCATACCATATAAGAATGAATCACAACATATGTGGACTTTGAAGATTGTTGTGGAGAAGGATACTATCGAGCCGGACCGATATTATGCGGGCGATTCATACTTTTACCCCTCATGGTTGGATGATAATCTATTAGGAATCTTTAAGCCAAGGGTTAGTCCATGAAACAGGGTCATACATGAGTTTGCCGAAGCTGAGGTGAAGTATAACAAGTTGCGCAAAAGAGTTCGAGAGTCTGAAGCTGAACATGTGGCGCAACATAAGGCCGATATGGAAATGATTAACGAGTGGAAAGAAAGAGTTGTTAAATCCAGCGAGAGGCTGGAATATCTGGAGTACAGTTTAATAGAATTGGAGGGAAGATAAGAAAGAGGGTCACTGACTGCCAGAATGCTGAAGGAAATGAAGGAGGGCATTTGGCAAGAGCATTCCTACCGTTGAACCAGCGCGAGCTGGGAGAGTTGATTGACAACAACATCCGGTCTGGAGAGGGTCCTTCTGGGACCAAGTAGATTAGATTTACTTGCTTTCCTTTCAAATGTAATAAGGCCAAGTGCCACTAGCAACATTATCTTATTTAGTATCGTTTTGGGTCGTTTACTTTTACTTTAATGAGATGAGGCAATTATTGGCACTAAATTTCTCCAAATTTATTTGTCGCTAGGCCTACCTCGGGCACAACGAGGCTCCCAAATTAGTACGCGAATTTACATTCCCGCAATATGTGCTTAAATACTGCAAACATTTCGAACCCTTACTGACTTGTTTACCTTTTGTTTTTCTTTATTCTTTATTCCCACCCCCTAAGGTTGGTTCGCTCATACTGGCATCATCAGCGTATCACACCACATCTAAAGGTCCTCCACCACCTCCTTTTCCAAGTAATACAAATAGTAAAGGGAAAGCTAAAATGGACGACTTAAGTGGTATCCGAAAGGAAAATGTGGAAAATGCAGAAACTTCAGACGGACGGAGTACTCCGGCACCAAATGATCTAGTTTTGAGGTTAGAACAAAAGATATTGGAGCTGCAGGGAGAGCTTGAGCATGTCCGCAACTTGGCAAACCTATCCCTCACCCTGAATATCCCCGATATCAACCAACAAAACACCAAAAACCCAGCGCCTCCCCAAAGCACACCTTAGCAACATCCACAAAACCCTCCTGCACCGCATCAATATGCAACCCCACCTCAAAATCTCAATCCCTTACCGATACCAACCCCGCCACAACACCACCATCAACCAATCCAGTACCCACCAACCGCCACTTAACACACTCCCCAGAACACACCGCAACCCATTCCCGATCCTCAAAACTCAACCAATGACCACCACTACACCCAGGCTCCTGGCACTTACCAAAATAACTCTATATACGTGGAAACCGTACCTCACTCTATCCAACTAACTTCCTATACACCAGAATCTGCTGAGAAGGACCTACTCTTCAAGAACATGGCTGAGGAACTCAAGAAGTTGACAAGTCGGGCTTAGGGTGTCCAAGGAGGCAAAGGGATAGAAGGTTTGAACTGTGAAGACCTATGCATACAATCAGATGTAGAACTGCCGGAGGGTTACAAACCTCCCAAGTTCGAGATGTTTGATGGTACAGGTGATCCCAGGGTTCATCTGAGGACCTATTGTGACAAACTTGTTGGGGTCGGAAAGGATGAAAAGAACTGGATGAAACTCTTTATGAGGAGTCTTACGGGAGATGCTTTGTCCTGGTACATCAGCTAGGACCCTAAGAAATGGTCCAACTGGGTGAGTATGGCATCAGATTTCATGAACCGATTGAGGTTCAACACAGAAAATGCACCAGATGTTTTCTACATTTAGAACCTGAAGAAGAAGCCCACCGAGACTTTCTGCGAGTATGCTACTCGTAAGAGGTCAGAAGCAGCCAAAGTAAGGCTATCTTTGGACGAGGAACACATGAACAAATTCTTCGTCAGAGCACAAGATCCGTAATACTATGAGAGGTTGATGGTTATTGAAAACCACAAGTTCTATAAAAACATCAAACTTGGGGAAATGATCGAAGAAGGCATCAAAAGCGGTATGGTAACAAACTTTGAGGCATTACATGCCACAAACAAGGCATTACAATTAGACGGCATATCAAAGAAGAAAGATGATGGGACAGTAATGGTGGCTCAGGGCCCAAAATCTCCACTCACATATCAAACACCTCCACCCACATATCAAACACCTCCACCCACATACCAAGCACCTCCACCTACATATCAACCCTCATCTCCAAGATATTCCCAACCGGCCACTGTCTATCATACCTATAATTCCCAACCATCTCATTTCCAGTCACCTCCAACTCGCCAAAACTATCCAAGACCACGACCCAATTTTGACCGCAAGCTACCCAGACAATACACCGCTATTGCTGAACCCATCGACCAGCTGTATGAAAGGTTGAAAGCCACTGGTTACGTCACTCCCATTCCCGCTGTGGCAATAGAAAACTCATCCCAATGGGTCAACCCAAACAAAACCTATGCATACCATTCCGGTGTAAAGGGGCACACCATTGACGAGTGCTGAACATTGAAAGACAAAATCCAGACACTGATCGACAACAAGGTCATACAGGCGAAAGAAGTCGCACCCAATGTCCGCAACAACCCTCTTCCGGATCATAGGGGAGGTGGGATACATGTGATAGAGATGGACGAAGAATGGGACCCTGAGTGGTCGATTGGGCTTATTCGAGAAGGCGTTGACTTCAAACATGTAGTCACTCTTACTCCAATTGCAGTACAAACTCAGTCACCAATCGAGGTTGAGGTAGCTGCATCGGTTCCATTTGAGGTAGAGGTAGCTCCACCTGTGGCCACCCCTGTTCCATTTGAAGTAGAAGTGGCCACACCTTTCACAGTGACAGTATCAACCATACCTCCTTTCAACTTAAAAGCAATACTATGGTGTTGGCCCAAGAACAGGTGGAGTTTTGAAGAATGACAAAAGAACTCAGTCATGGACCAGGTCCATCTTGTGAAGCACAGCCATGATCAATCCATACATGTGAGATGCACGTGAAGGAGATAAGTCCTACTGAACAAGCACCAATATCTCCTGATCTGATCGAAAAGGTTGCATATTAGATAAGGGGAGAAAGTCTCTTTATATAAAGAGAACACAATCTAGGATGAAGATAGTGTTAGAGTTTGAGATCATCATGAACTCTTCCATGATAGAAGAGCAGCAATTGAGTCCCAATCAAACTCTGATTACTAACCTATTAAATGTTAGTGTTGTTCTCTTTTACATGTAATGCACATACGCAGAAGTTAAAATAAATTGAGAGCAAAGAAAGGCGATTTTGCAAGCAATTTATGTGTGATTTGAGTGTGCACTCCTGAAGCTACTTGAACGAGATAGAAGAACCAATTACATTGTGTCTATCTTTTATTCTAGTTCAATTGTAGTAGGTGGTTTAAAATTTTACCTTTCAGCTTTCATAGAATCAATTGTATTAGGTACCCAGAGTGTTCAAGTTATAGCTACCTTGAAGTTGTCGCAACAGTTGAGGTCGTGTGCCACAACGGGATTAGAGTTAATCCTTAGGTGTAGAAAGAGTTTTGTAAATACTGGTTTGGCTCAGTGATTTTAGTGGAAGTTTGGGAAAATCCTACTGAGTGGTAGGTCGTTATTTTTCACCTTTTGAGCCAGGTGTTTTCCACGTAAAAATCTCTATCTCTTTTATTTCCTGTATTTATTATTCTGCAAATAGTAGTAGTTGGAACACCTAGAAGAACCAGGTCCTTCTATAAATAACTTAAACAAAAATTAGGTACCACACAAATCACCCCCCCCCCCCTCTTGTGTGGTATTGACGCTTAAAATATCAATTGGTATCAGAGCGGGTTATCCTTGAAGAGGCTAACACCTTAGGAAAAGATCAAAATGAGTGCACCACCTCGAAACTGGGAAGGGCGATCCACTGCTAGGACTCCACTCTTTAATGGTCAGTACTATTCTTGGTGGAAGAACAGGATGAGAGATCACATCATAGAAGAAGACTATGAACTCTGGGACATAGTCACTGATGGTCCTCTGGCAACTACAAAGAAGAATGCTGAAGGTGTGGATGTGCCAAAGACAAGAGCTGACTGCATTGCTGAAGATCTAAAGAAATGGGAGAAGAATGCCAAGGCCAAGAAATGGCTTGTGTGTGGACTAGGTCCAGACGAGTACAGCCTGATCAGTGTGTCATAACTCTGTGACAGAGGTAATCTTGTAGCATTTACCTCTACCAAATGCTTTATGATTAACCTTACCGCTGACAAGATTGTTTTGCAGGGAAAAAGAGTTAACAATATTTACATTGTAGATTTGTCTACCCTTTCAGAAAACTCACCTGCCTAAGTGTGTTGAATAATGATCCCCTCCTGCGGCACAAAACACTTGGTCATGCTAGTCTGAATCAGCTAAACAAATTAGTCTCTAAGATCATCCTTCAAAAGCAAGAAAATGGTAAGCACAACCAAGACGTTGGAACTGGTTCATATGAATCTCTATGGTCCAATGAGAACCTTGAGCAGAGGTGGAAAGAAATATGTGATGGTACTTGTTGATGATTATTCTAGATTTACCTGGGTACAATTTTTAACATCTAAAGATGAAGCATTTGACATGTTTACTTCTTTTGTTAGAAAAACTCAGAAACAACTAGGTAATCAACTTGCATCCATTAGGTCTGATCATGGAACTGAATTTGAAAATGCTAAGTTTGCTTAATTCTGTGATGAGCATGGTATAGATCATAACTTCTCTGCTCCTAGGACTCCTCAACAAAATGGAGTAGTTGAAAGAAAGAACAGGACTCTTGAAGACATGGCTAGGACTATGCTTCTTTCTAGTAAATTGCCCCACAACTTCTGGGCAGAGGCTGTAAACATTGCATGTTACATTATCAATAGATGCATGACTAGACCTCTTGTAGAGAAGACTCCCTATGAGTTACTTAAAGGGAGAAAACCAAATATATCCCATCTTAGGGCATTTGGATACAAGTGCTTTGTGCACAATAATGGAAAAGACTCCCTAGGTAAGTTTGATCCCAGAAGTGATGAGGGAGTATTCTTGGGATATTCTTCACATAGCAAAGCATATAAAGTGTTCAATAAAAGAACTTTGTGTGTAGAAGAAAGTGTGCATGTAGTGTTTGATGAAACTAACATTTTTTCTAAGAGACAGGAACATGAAGATGAAGCCATTGGACTGGTAAAGGATTTGACTGAAGTCTCAGCACAAGTTAAAGTGGCACCAAAAGAAGGAACAGGTGATCGAACAGGTTCTTCCATCCAGGGCAACCTGATAGGGGGAACTGATCAAAGAGGAACTGAAACTAATCCCCTAAAAGAACTTGTTCATGACCCTATTCCTCAGTAACAGAACATGGGAGAAACATCTAGCAGAAATCAATTGGTTGTGAAACCTCACAAGTATCAAAGTTCTCATCCTATTGAGAACATAATCACTAATCCAACATCTGGAGTCAAAACCAGATCACAATTAAAGAATTTGTGTGCTTTTGATGCCTTCCTATCTCTTATTGAACCTAAAAATGTTGTTGAGGCTTTGCAGGATGCAGATTGGGTGAATGCAATGCAAGATGAACTCAATCAGTTCGAGAGAAGTCAAGTTTGGCATCTAGTTCCAAGACCTAAAGACAGATCAGTTATTGGCACAAAATGGGTCTTCAGAAACAAACTTGATGAAGATGGAACAGTTACAAGAAACAAGGCAAGACTGGTGGTCCAAGGTTACAGCCAAGAGGAGGGTATAGATTACGATGAGACTTTTGCTCCAGTTGCAAAACTAGAGGCAATAAGACTCCTCATAGCCTTTGTAGCACACATGGAATTCACTCTCCATCAGATGGATGTCAAAAGTGCCTTCCTAAATGGCTTCCTGAAAGAAGAAGTGTTTGTGAAACAACCTCCAGGGTTTGAGAGCAAGGAATGTCCTGAGCATATGTACAAATTAGACAAGGCTCTCTATGGACTCAAGCAGGCTCCTAGAGCATGGTATGAACGACTATCCAAATTTCTGCTTGAACATGGCTACAAAAGAGGTAAAATTGACAGTACCCTACTCTTAAGGGAAAAAGGTAAGGATCTCCTTGTGGTACAAATATATGTTGATGACATAATCTTTGGGGCCACCACTAATAAATCAGATCAAACAATTCCCAAATGGAACCATGATCCATCAGCAGAAGTATGCAAAAGAGCTGATCAAAAAGTTTAAAATGGATGAATCAAAGGAAATACACACCCACATTGCAACTGCCACTAAATTAGACATTGATGAACCTGGTTCATCAGTTGATCAGAAGTTGTATAGGGGTATGATTAGTTCACTCTTGTATCTTACTGCTAGTAGACCTGACATCATTTTTAGTGTAGGGCTTTGTGCTCGCTTCCAGGCTAATCCAAAAGAGTCTCACTTGACTACTGTCAAGAGGATACTAAGATATTTGAAAGGAACCACTGATCTGTGTCTTTGGTATCCCAAAGGTAGTAATTTCAATCTAGTAGGATATGCTGATGCTGATTATGTGGGTTTCCTTGTGGATAGGAAAATCACCTCAGGTATGGCTCACTTTCTTGGTTCATGTCTTGTATCATGGGCCACTAAAAAGCAAAATTCAGTGGCCTTATCCACTGCTGAGGCTGAGTATGTTGCTGCTGCCTCTTGTTGTGCTCAATTGCTATGGATCAAACAGCAGCTGGCAGATTTTGTGCTACTGATAAACAAATTGTTGACATCTTCACTAAAGCACTGAGTAGAGAAAACTTTGAGAGGAACAGGTTGGAATTAGGGATGATTAAGATCACCTAATAGGTCCAGATCAGAATGCACAATGAAAAAAAAAGGATTTTTTTTTTGTTAGGAATTGTGAACTTGTGTAAATATCTAGATTAATTCTTACTCAGCTTCATACTTTAATTAGTATACTCCTGTGACATGTGTTTATATGACTCACTAATCTCTTACAAAATTTTCTCTATTATGGCATTTGAGGCATGTTCAAGAGACTTCTAATTGAAGAACCTGGTTCATCAGTATGAGTTCATATGAAAGCTAAGGTATGTTTTCTATACTCTGCACAATTAGAAAGATTAATATTTCAATCATGAGCAGAAGTTCTCTAATTGTTCAATTCCTAGAAAATTCTATCCATTAGCATTGAACCAGTTCTGTTTGCCTAGAACTCTAAACCGAAATTTTTTTGCCTAAAATCTAGGGAAGATAAACCGATTATTCAAAATCTGGAATTTCGGGTTGATTAGACCTCTAATTGACCACTACTAAAAGCTGCCGTTACCTATTAAATGTGTATTTCTCTTTAAATACACATCATTTCTCCTGCCATCTTCATAATTTCAAACCGTCAAAAATTCTTTCTCACCTTCACTTGCCCTCTTCTCCAAAACTCTAATTCCTAAATTCTCTCAAGAAACCAACGATCATGACCAACCCACAAGACAATCCTGGAACTCCTCCACCACCATCTCCCTCAAATTCATCCTCAACTACTCCACCCAGTGCATCTCCAAAACCTAGACTACGAAGGGTGAAAATGCTTGCTCGAAAGACTGTAGCGTCTGAGGCTCTGAGGAAGGCATTAAATGAGAAGTTGAAAGAAAGCCAAGCTCAAAACTCCGACTCCATCTTTGATTCTGAACCCTTCAATCCGCTACTGAGGGGGAAGGACATGGGTCTTCTCACTCTGAAAAAACTCAAGAATCTCCGTCTAAGGTAGGTTCGTCTGTGACTGAAAACCTAGAGACTAGGTTTGTTCTGGTTGGACCCATTAGGGATGTTGAATTGCCTGAGATACGAAGGAGTGGAGGTAAAAAGAATTTTGAAAAAGAAAAAGAGAGAGAGGGTGCATATGGTGAAGAGAGGGGAAGTGGGAAAGGAGTAGTGCTTGCTATTTGTGGGGTTGCACAAGAAAGGGAAGAAGAGAGTGGCATGAAGTCAGGGGGAGGTGGTTCTGGGGAAGCTGCTGAGGGGTGATAAGTTGGTATTTTACAAACTTATCTTATCTTTAAACCTATATTTTTGCTATGTTTGAGTGATAAAATCGTGTATTTGATGTCATTTACTTCTATTTTACAGGTTGTGTGTGATTTAGAAGTAATGGTGAAGAAACCAAGTGAAAACAAATCAAAAAGGAGCTAAAATGGACAAAATGGGGCCTGCCGGTGATTTGCTCTTCGCGAACGCGAAGGTACCATGCAAACGCGAAGAAGCAGGAAAGCTAAACCTTCGCGAACGCGAAGCACACAACGCGACCGCGATGTATCAGAAACCAAACCTTCGCGAACGTGAATGACCAAACGCGAACGCGATGTATTAGAAACAACACCTTCGCGAACGCGAAGGGCCAAACGTGAACGCGGTGACTGAGGCAAGAAAACCTTCGCGAACGTGAAGGTGTGATCGCGAACGCGATGAAGAAACTGGGCGTGAAAATTGGGTAGTTCTGGAATTTCACATTTTCGACCCCAAACCCTTTAATACCCAAACCAGCTCATTTGTAAACGATCTTTTGGAAAAATCTAAACATCTTTAGCATATTATTGAGTTCTTAGACTTAGAGAGAACAAGGTGGAAACTAGGGTTTTGTACACACACTTAGGTTTTGAAGATTTCAAGCTTGTGGTTAAGGATTTCTTACCCATTTATGTTTATTTCTTCATTTCCTTGCTTTGTATTGAATATGTAAGTGTGTAGTATTTATTTCCAATACTTGAATCTTGTTTATGGGAATATTCATATTTAAAGTGTGGACTAAATACCTTGTTGTGCTTATGTATTGAATGATTTTTATTCTTTTATGAAGTGAGTTATTGTTATTTTAATTATTCTTGTTCTTGGATGTTTCCAAAGGGATTAGCTAACCCTAGGACTCACCCATTAACTCCGAATTAATTTTGGAAAAGATAATTTGGGGTTGGGAAAGATTAATTA
This sequence comes from Nicotiana attenuata, assembly GCF_001879085.1. Taxonomy (NCBI): domain Eukaryota; kingdom Viridiplantae; phylum Streptophyta; class Magnoliopsida; order Solanales; family Solanaceae; genus Nicotiana; species Nicotiana attenuata. The sequence goes on from NW_017675331.1 coordinate 16,743, forward strand.
ACAAGAACTTGAGGCGTTAACCCTCATTTCATAGATTCTACCTAGGGATAGGATTGAACTACTTGTAGCCATATCCGGGGGTGCTTAATCTCTTAATTGTTTTAGGGATAATTCAATTAGGAAGTCTTGTTAGTCTTCGGAAGAAGCTAATATAAAATTATTACCTGTGGCTAATTAACATAAACTCGCTCATATTTGTAAAATCACGAAATACATTGGATCGTTACTTGAGTGTAATTCCCGATGCAACCATACTTGTAGCCATTGATCATTTTACTTTCTTTCTAGGTTAGTTTACATTTTCACATTTAGTTATAAACATTTTCAAAAACCAAATTCTTAGTGTTTTGCATTGCGCGATAAGTGATAATTTTCTTGCATTCCTAATCGCATACATATTGTTCTCTGTGGGATTCGACCCCGTCTCATAGTTGGGTAAATTATATTGCATGCGACCGTGTCCATTTACTTTTTAGTAGTGAATTTGGACGTCATCAAGGGGTTGGTTCATCTGAGCACACAGAGAGATGAACCTATTTCATCTGCTGAAGAAACCCTAGCAGACCTGCTGAAAAAGGTTGGGGCAAGCTATGACCCAAAAAAACGCAGAACCGCCACAACAAAAGCCCCCAATATTCCTAAGCCTTCCAAGAAAAGAAAGGCTTCATCTCCAACACCTATTGCCTCTTCATCTCCAACAGAGTGAAGCTGAGCTACAAAGGGCTTTAGCTGAAATTAAGAAAAAGAAAATGGATAAGGGAAAGGGAAAGATTGCAGAATCCTCGAAGGTTGTTAAGGAAGAGGACATGGAACTGGTCCATCAAGAAAGGGGTACATCATTGGAGGTTCCTACCCCCAAGCCCAAAAAGCCCAAGACTTCCTCCAAGAAGTCATCCTCTGTGTCTGAGGTTGTTGAACCTACACTAGCCAAGAGGACAAGATCTGCAGTGAAAAAAAAAACAATCAAAAATTTCTGAAGATGATGACTGGAGTGGAGAAGAAGAAGAAAATGATTCTGAGAAGGAACAAGATAAGCTTGCCATGTTTGGCAAAAGAAAGATTTTAAAGGGTAGACTGCTGAAAGACCTGGTGGAACCAGGAATGATGAGATTGGTGGATGCTTTAGCTGCTTAGGGATGGAAGAACATGGTCCTTCAGATGAATGGTAGGCTAGCCAGAAATGAGCAAATTGAATTTATGGCAAATGTTGTGGTTCAGGAAGGCATTGTTAGTAGCCTGGTGAAAGGAGTCCAAGTGCAGTTTGATGCAAAGAAACTGGGAGAAATCCTGCACATACCCTCTGAAGGGTTTGATGATTATACAAGGCAAAGATGGCCCTGCCTGGACTCCCTCCCTACTGCTCTTGCAATCACCAGGAGATTCTGTGATTCAGAAGATGTGAATGACGCCAGGGTTGTGCAGAAAAGTGAAATGAGGCCTGAGCACAAGGTCTTGTTTGAATTTGTTCTAACCACATGGCTACTCCATATGGCTTTATTCTAACCACAGTTCTGGACAGGCTAAATGTGCTTCTGAAGAAATGGGAAATGGCCTCGAGCAAAGAACACTTTGGAATCAATACTCTTCTTGCTTGTGACTATCAAGTCAATGCCATCCCAAATGAACCTGGTTCATCCCAGAAGACACCCATCAACAGCAAAGTTAGGGCTTTGGCTCAGGAATGTCCAGCCAAGGATGCTGAAATAGCTAGGCTCAAGGCTCGTGTGATTGAAGTGGAATCTGAGAGGGATGGTCTCATTACTGAGCTTGCCAAAGAAAAGGAGAAGAATGATGGAATTCTTCAGAACACGCTGAATCTTCTCCAAACTCAAACCCAACCCTCCAGTTCATCCAAGCCTTAGGACTCCTAGCTTTTGTCTCCTAAACTTGTTTAGTACCTCACTGACCCAGATTAGGGATTTTTCTGTCTTTTGTTTTTGCTCATGGTTTGGATGTTTTTCTTTCTTTTTGTGGATTGTTGGTGGCAACATATCTCTGTCAATGATAACTACTGTCTTGATCTTGTTCAATGATTAATATGTCCTTGATAGTTTAAATATGTTTGCTTGATTACTGATGATTGCACCATGATTGCACTTGCAGTTGCCCCAGTGGCCATGAGTACTTATTAAAATCTGGGAATCACACTTTGTATGCAACTTTTCGATGATGCCAAAAGGGGGAAGAGACATTGTGCTTTACACATTCTAAAATAAGTGATATTTATAACCTAATTAACCTGGTCCTTGATGATAAGTGAATTTTCTAACCTGGTCTTTGATGATACGTGAATTTTCTAAGTTTAGTATTGATGGTTAAGCTGAGTTCTTACAGGTTCCAAATCAGTAAAAAGCACAGAGTTTGTCATCATCAAAAAGGGGAAATTTTTTGGCCCAAGAACAGGTGGAGTTTTGAAGATGATAAAAGAACTCAGTCATGGACCAGGTCCATCTTGTGAAGCACAGTCATGATCAATCCATGCATGTGAGATGCACGTGAAGGAGATAAGTCCTACTGAACAAGCAACAATATCTCCTGATCTGATCAAAAAGGTTGTATATTAGATAAGGGGAGAAAGTCTCCTTATATGAAGAGAACACAATCTAGGATGAAGATAGTGTTAGAGTTTGAGATCATCATGAACTCTTCCACGATAGAAGAGCAGCAATTGAGTCCCAATCAAACTCTGATTACTAACCTATTAAATGTTAGTGTTGTTCCCTTTTACAGGTAATGCACATACGTAGAAGTTAAACTAAATTGAGAGCAAAAGAGCAAGGCGATTTAGCAAGCAATTTATGTGTGATTTGAGTGTGCACTCCTGAAGCTACTTGAACGACATAGAAGAACCAGTTTGTGTCTATATTTTATTCTAGTTCAATTGTAGTAGGTGATTTAAAATTATACCTTTCAGCTTTCATAGAAGCAATTATATTAGGTACCCAGAGTGTTCAAGTTATAGCTACCTTGAAGTTGTTGCAACAGTTGAGGTCGTGTGCCACAATGGGATTAGAGTTAATCCTTAGGTGTACAAAGAGTTTTGTAAATGCTGGTTCGGCTCAGTGATTTTAGTGGAAGTTTCGGAAAATCCTATTGAGTAGTAGGTCGTAGTTTTTTCACCATTGAGCCAGGTGTTTTCCACGTAAAAATCTCTGTATCTTTTATTTCCTGTATTTATTATTCCGCAAACAGTAGTAGTTGGAACGCCTAGAAGAACCAGGCCTTCTATAAACAACTTAAGCAAAAATTGGGTACCACACAAATCAACCCCCCCCCCCTTCTTGTGTAGTATTGACGCTTAAAATATCATATGGGATTACATTGCCGAAGCTAGGGGAAAAGGAAAGGCAAAGATGGAGGAATCCGATGCTACACAAGGAATGACTAGGACCAGAAGAATCTATACACCTGAACACTTGGGAGGACCAAGTAAGGATGCCACTACCAACCAGCCTGTCATTAAAACAGGGCCAGATGACCTTTGGAGGAAAGTACAAGCAAAGGAATACTCCGTCGTCGATCATTTGAACAAAACCCCAGCTCAGATATCCATACTGTCACTGTTGGAAAATTCAGAGGTGCACAACAATGCTTTGATGAAGGTGTTGAGTGAAGCCTACGTACCCAACAATATCACCTGCAGAGAGATGGCCAACATGGTAGGGCGGGTGTTGGAAAGTCATAAAATAACCTTCCACGAGGATGAACTACCGCCTGAAGGATTGAATCACAACCGAGCATTGCATATCACGGTGCAATTTGAAGACAAATTCATCGCCAGGGTCTTGATTGATGGAGGTTCAAGCCTCAATATTTGTCCGTAGAATACTCTGAAAAGATTGGGAAAAGGTTTCCACAAAATACGGGTAGGAAGAATGAACGTGAAAGCCTTCGATGGGTCTCAAAGGGCCACATTTGGGGAAATTAATCTTTGTCTGCAGATGGGGCTAACTTGGTTCGACGTTGAATTCCAAGTGCTTAACATATCAGCTTCATACAATCTTCTGTTGGGTCGACCATGGATACATGCCACTGGGGTTGTGGCTTCCACACTACACCAAGCCGTATCAAAAGGAACCATCAGGAGGTGATTATTCACGGGAACGGGAGTAACCCCATTTACACCAGTCAAACCATCCCGGTTATCGGGAACAGAAGAAGGCTAGGAGGAGAAACCTATCATCACATCGAACATGTCAATGTCATTGAGAAAGACAAGTAGTGGAGCAACACAATAGAAAGCATACTAGCGTGGTCTGGGTATGAACCCGGCAACCAGTGCCACATCTGGATCAGGCTTTTCACCCAACTGATACAATATGGGGAACCGCAGAAGAAGAAGCATTAGCTGGGCTGAGGAATTTATTCTTGGAGGAAAAAGACATGGATTGCAGTGCAATAATTGAGGAGGATGAGGAAGAAGGCCTCACTATTTGGACTGTGGAGAAAGGAGTTATTCTCAGGAATCGGAGTGTCACACCGTCCCGGGCCCGCCGAGTCCCTGGGTAGCTTGGCCGATTTTATTTCTATAGCCATTCTAGGCAACTAAGATTTTCAGTATTTTTGTTTTAAAGACTTACTTGTTTCAAAATAAATGCTAGATTGGATGTGCAAAAAGTAAGATTCCAGCTCTTGCCAGAGAAAGTGGAACGTTTGATGTCAATACCAGCCACAACCAGCTTTGACGTAATGCATGTGGAGACATATGGTCAAGATCCATCTTCCCATCATTTGATCAAGAAACAAGCCTGCGTGAATATTTCATAGTCTGTTGCATCGAGAACATCAAGTTTCAGTCTAAAGTCAATGGGAGAAGCAAGTAAAAAATTAAGACAAGACTCCAGATGGCATTTAGATAGGAATTTTGTAACTCTTAGATTTCAAGAGTATGTAATTTTCTTTTCATTTTGATGTAATAGTAGGAACCGTGGATCGGAACCTCGGCGGAACTTCACTCGGCTCTCCCTCTAAGAATACTCCATCACTCTTCTTTCACTTGAACTACACGTGACCTGATTCCCTTATAACCCGGGATATGTAGGCTGCCAAAAACCAAGGCTCGGTCACATCCTCCGCTTTTCTCTTCTTTTCCCTTTTAAATAATAGTGAGGCCAAAAAATTAGTCACCTTGTTCATTTTCTTTGCCTGAAAACTCTTTATGTTTCCAAGCAAAGATGGGCATGCTGTGAACACCTAATTTTTGACCACACCTCTATGCTACGTTAGTGTAAATATTTCTTTCAGATCTAATCTTAATATTTTAAAATTTTATCATTATATATATGGTTTCTTTTAATTAGAATTTCAAATAAGTAAGCTATGGTATTTTTCTTACAATAATTTAAATTATAGTGTAAATATTGGGTTCTCTTATTTATATAGTTTCATTAAGTCTACAAGTAAGTTGGTTAATATATATATGTGTGTGTGTGTCACCTTCTTTTTGTTTAATAAAAATAGATTAAAAAAAGGTTAAAAAGACTAATGAAAATAAGATGCAATCTGCATCTTTTCCCAATTCCCACTCCCCCATTTTCACTCACGATCTTTTACACACACACGCGAGATCTTGCACACACAAATGATCTTGCACACACATCTATTTATATATCTAATATCCACACTTCACAAAAGGGGGGATCTTTGGAAACAAAAAAAAAAGTTAACGTTGAAAGAAGAAGAAAGAAAAAGACTTTGCAAAAGAAGAAGAAAAGGCAGTAACCAAGGCAAGATTCAAAAGAATTATTTGGTTGAGTTTTGAAGTTCCGTTCGTTGTTCGGAGTTCGTATAGTACGTTTTCTGCGGATATTCCTTATATTATTGAAAGAAAAATTCTGCTATCAAGGTCAGTCTGGATTCTCATCTTAGTAATATTCGTTGTGAATTTTCCATGGTTTAAATGTCTGAGTTGTATGTAGTGATATGGTATTTTTATTATAGTTTATCCATCTCAAATTTGAGAGTTCATGTCCCGATCTCACTGATGCCTTTCACTGCACTCCTCTCGTGTGTTTTCTTTTATTTCTTATATCTTTGCTTAAATTAATGTTATGTTTAAACAAGAAGCAAATGTTTGCTTTGACCGGTTTCGTAAACTAAAGAAATCAATGATGAGAATTTTGTACTATTTTCTCCGCAACTGAGCATATTTAGGTCCACATGCTTAATTAGAATTATAAGCTTGAAGATAATTTAAAAGATTGCAAAGTTGCTATGTCTTCTACCTGTGAAGTTAAATTTTATTTGGTTTCATAAGTCTCATACTGTTTGTAGCGTCAAGCATAGAAGAATAAATATGGTGTAATAAGTTCATTGTATAGTTATTGAATTGTATGACATTTTGGTCTTGTATAGCTACTGTTGAGAAAGAAGAAACTAAAAACTTTTGATTGTTTAAGTATATTTAAATTAAATATTGGGTATTAGTTTTATTCAATATTTTAGGTCAGTAGTTAGTTTATTCTCTATGTCACATATTATATTTGTTTGGGCTTTTTTTTTATTTTTTATATTTCATTAAGTATTAACGTGATACTAGTTGGAGTATTTAGCTTTATTGATAAATAAATATAAAACATTGTTTGAATATGACTAAGATGGGAGTTGGAGAATAAGAATATTTTTATTGCTTTTGTTATATTGTCTTCATTCTCGTTTAATTGCCAAATTCACTAGGATAAGTAAGCCACAATTTATTTTTGTTTTATAATTTAGTGGTATAATCGACCTGATAAATAATTTAGCAAAAGGATTTAATTTTTTTATAACCTTATATCGCTAAATTATAGCATCACAATAATCTCAAAGTAAAAAAAAAATTATTCGTAGTTTGCTTTAGGCACGATTATAAATAAATTATCGTGATTATGTACATAGTTATGATTTTCCAAATTAAAGATAAAGTATGCGTTTGCGCAACTTCGACAAAACAATCTTAAAAATAATAAAGTATTATTAATTGTGTACACGTATGCGTGACATGATTCCTGACACACTAAGCAAAATGAATACACGTACGCGTGATTCTTTTCAAGATAATTCTATAATTTCAAATAATCAAGCAATTAAAAGCGTTTTGAGGCAAAAGTGCATAAATCTCTCTAGAACATAAAATATCCAAAATTAGTTAAGCCAAGTATAATTATTAAAGCGACCGTGCTAGAACCACGGAACTCAGCAGTGCCTAACACCTTCTCTCGGGTTAACAGAATTCCTTACCCGATCTTCTGGTTTCGCGGACTTTAGACAGAGTTAAATTTCCTCGATTTTGGATTTAAAATAAATCGGTGACTTGGGACACCGTAAATTATCCAAAGTGGCGACTTTGAAATAAATAAATAATCCCATTTCGATTAATATTACTTAAATTGGAAAAACTCCTTTCTTTCCTTATCTCCTCAGGAAAAAGGAGGTGTGACAGCTCTGGCGACTCTGCTGGGGATAAGAACCTAGAACTTCTGGTTCAGGGTTCAGAATTCGAGCTTGTAATGTGATCTATACTTGGATTTATTAATTTGATGTTATTACTGTGTTTTTGGGCCTAATGTGCTAATTGCCGCTTATTTACCGCTTTGATATTATTTGAATTGTATTAAACTGTCTTCTTACACCTCCCTTCTGTGTCTTCTGAATTTATGGTGCACACGTGCGCGTGGCCCACTTTTCTGTTAGAAGTCTTACCAATTAGAACAAGGTTGGGTCAAGTAACTAGGCCGGGTAGACTTTCATACTCCCGGTACGTTGCCCCCACCTCGACTCGAGCTGTCTGCTTGGGTAAGCCAGGTCTAAAACACTCCCCCTAGGATTTAAACCTTGAATAACATAGCCTCATGCCGGATCCCTAGTAGGAACGTTTGTTTGCATCATGTGCATTCGACTTTGGGGACTCAACACAGGGGTTGGGTCCGTCTAGGACAGGTGTACCCGAGAATTGCAAGACCATCCTGATGCATCTTATGTGCTACTTGTGCATTATGTTTGATTCGGCTTGTGCATGTTGACCGGTTTCTAAAAAATGTATAAAAATAAAAATTTAAAAGTTGAGGGAAAACCAGAAGGGAGAAAATAGGAGAGAAAATTTACCCTATTTTTAAAAAAAAAAATCGGTATTTACCCCAAAAAGATTATCAAAATAAGCCTGAATTTTTCAAAAAGTTTCATCCTATTCCTAAAACATTTACGAACTACGCGGGTCTCATTCTCACCGGATGTGTGATACGTAGGCAACCTTCATCGGGTTCGGCCCCCAATTTTTAAAAAATCCAGAAAAAGATATTCTCCGTTGATTCCTTCTTTAGAAGTCTTTCTTTAAGACGTCAAATTCAAAAATTCAAAAAAAAAATATTTTTCATATAAGAAGTCTTTCTACCAAAAATTCAAATTAAAAATCCAAAAAAAAAATTCAAAAAATATTTCTTTCTTTCGAAAATTACCAAAGATGGAAATCCAAAAATATTTTTTTTTCTTGTTTAGAAGTCTTTCTTTTGAAACTTTTTAAATAAAAAAAAAGAGATAGAGAATTCAAAGTTCAATGATATGTTCTTTGTTAGGAGCTTTATTAGATTTTTTTTCTTAAAAAGTAAAAAAAAAAAAGAGTTAGTTTATTTATTTTATTTTTGATCTTCCCGAACTACGCAAGATCTGATTCATGTCTCCACATGATACGTAGGCAACCCACATCAGGTTCGATCTAATCATTTTGGAAAAAAAAAAAAAGAGGAAAAAAAGTGGTTAAAAAAAAGAATAAAAAAAGAAAAGAGAGTGTTTATTCTAACATTCTTGTTGTTTTGAAATAAAAGCTAGTTAAAGGCGGTCGGTTTGTTGGTTTGCAATAGTGAGTCACACAAACAATCCAACATCCCTCGGAAGTAAAGCATCTTCTCAACAAATGGAAGAAGCACCACTATTGTTGATCCAAGGTCACGGAAAGGCAAGTAGGCAAGTTGACGGTGAAAAATAAAAAAATAAAGGCAAATGTGGGGTTGACTTTACCAGATTTGTGAAATAGGACATTGCTTGCTCGGGATGATTTGATGATGGGGAATTTGATCCAGCATTGAAAGCCATAGTAGCCATTGCCGCAGCAGAAGAGAAACAAAAAACGGGCGCCAACCCAGAAACTTTCCCTATCAGACGGGAGTCTCAGTAGCCGGTCTTGCTATCTTTTATGCCTTTCGAGTTATTTCAGTATGTCATCCGAATGTTTTTACTTTGCTGTCTTACATTCTGATGTAAATCCTTCTATTTTTTTTATTTCTTTTTAAGAAATATTCAAATAAATGAAATCAATATTTCATCATCCATGAATGTCTCTTTTCTTAATCTTATCACCTTTCTTATTCTCTTTTCAGTTTAGTTAATGCAGATTTTAATAACATGACATGCTTGCGGACTTCATGCCCAGATCCTAAAATGCTGTCAGACTTCGAAATAATGAATCAAAAAGCATAAAGTATTGAAGATAAGGCTTGTACGAAAATAAACAAAGAATTGGAGCGAAGTTGAGATCCCCTCTCTTCGGATCATTGTTGAAGCCGAGATCGAGGATGAAAAATGATTCAAAACCCGTTTGGAACAATTGACAATGATTGATGAAAAGCAATTGGATGCAGTTGCCACGAGCAGTTGTACCAACAAAGAATGGCTCGTGCCAACAAGAAAGTGCGAACCGAAAAGGTTGAAGTGGGAAAACTCGTTCTAAAACTCATCCTCCTGCATCATAAAGAAGCAAAAAGGAAAGTTTTCTCCAAATTGGAAAAGGTCCATGCAACAAGAGTGTTGCCAGAAGGGAGCATTGTATTTGGGAGACATCGAACGAAATGTCCCAACTATAACTGTCCATGCAGATGCAGTTAAAAGGTACTATGTTTAACTCATTATTTAGTGTTAACATTCTCTAATTGGGATGACGAAGGCTTTCTTTCTCACTACCCAAACACCATTAACCTTTTTGCAAACCTTTTGAGTCGGTTCTCTATCTTTGATTACCCTCTTTGGAACCTGGAAGTTATTATTAAATGACAAAGAAAAAAACAAACAAAAAAAAAAGAAAAAAAAAGGAGAAAAAAAAAGAGCAAAAGAAAATCAAAAACAGAGTTCCCTGAACTACGTTCGACTTGATTCGGAAAGGATACATAGGCAGCCTCTCTATGATCATCCAGCTTACTACGCCCATGTCGAAGAGGAAGCAGACGGAAAGCCTTGGTTTCATGATATCAAGGAATATTTGGCAAAAGGAGAGTACCCGGAGCTTGCCAATCATACTCAGAAATGCACACTGCGGAGATTGTCCAACAACTTCTTTCATAGAGGAGGAATCCTGTATATGAGGACTCCTGATTTGGGACTACTAAGGTGTGTCGACGCAAAGGAAACATCCAAACTGCTAGAAGAAATTCACGCTGGGACCTGCGGTCCACATATGAATGGTTTTGTCTTAGCAAAGAAGATACTCCGGGTTGGTTACTTTTGGATGACTATCGAAACAGACTGTATCCAGTATGTCTGGAAATGCCACCGCTGTCAAATACATGCAGACATGATAAAGGTGCCTCCAAATGAGCTCAATGCAACAAGCTCGCCGAAGCCGTTCGTCGCTTGGGGAATGGATGTTATTGGACCAATCGAGCATGCTGCTTCTAATGGACACATGTTTATCCTAATGGCAATTGACTGTTTCACCAAATGGGTTGAAGAAGCATCTTACAAAGCAGTGACTAAGAAGGTCGTGGCAGACTTTGTCCGCGACCGCGTTGTTTGCCGCTTCGGGATTCAAGAATCAATCATTACTGATAATGGCTCCAATCTCAACAGCGACTTGATGAAAGCTATGTGTGAAACCTTTAAGATCAAACACAAGAATTCTACGGCCTACAGGCCTCAGATGAATGGAGCCGTAGAAGCCGCTAACAAGAATATCAAGAAGATATTGAGGAAAATGATAGAGAAGCATAAACAGTCGCACGAGAAGTTATCATTTTCTCTACTGGGGTATCACACCACGGTCCGCACATCAACCGGGGCGACCCCCTATATGCTGGTCTATGGTACAGAAGCCGTCATTCTCGCTGAAGTAGAAATTCCTTCCTTAAGGATCATACAGGAAGCCGAACTCGACGATGCAGAATGGGTGAAGAATCGTTACGAGCAACTAGCTCTCATAGATAGGAAAAGAATGAATGCAGTTTGTCATGGTCAACTTTATCAGAACAGAATGTCCAGAGCCTTCAACAAGAGAGACAAGCCGAGGCAAATTACACCAGGACAGCTGGTATTAAAGAAAATTTTTCCGCATCAGAATGAAGCCAAAGGGAAGTTCTCTCCCAACTGGCAGGGTCCGTACATGGTTCACTGGGTTTTGACAGGAGGAGCCCTCATACTTGCAGAAATGGATGGAGAAGTCTGGCCAAAGCCGATTAATTCAGATGCAATCAAGCGTTACAATGTGTAATCTCCATGTTTTCCCTATATGATGCAATTTAAACTACGTCTGACCATATTCCCATTTAAGAGGGGATACGTAGGCAGCCTTATGGGTTCGGTCACAATTAAATAAAATTTTCATTTCCCTCAAATTGGAAACTGAGCAGAATTTTGAGGAGGACCCTCAAAATTCCAAAGTAATTTCATCCGATCGTCGCACGAGCAACAACCAGAAGTATCAACCCATTAACTGGGGCAGAATTTTGAGGAGGACCCTCAAAATTCCGTAGCAAGAGGGGTTGCAATGTCTTGAACCACGTCACAGTCGTCGGTTCATCTAAAAGTTATTTTTTAATTATATACCTATGTCATATTATTACAAAAATCATGCATGCTTATTACTGAAATTGGCTTGTTTAGCAACGCTACCCCGATGACACATACAGTATCACCAGATCAAAGCCGAGCAGGTCAAGCAGAGCCAGCAGGGATACGAACTAACCTTCCCCTCCTTTACAAAACTCACGATTTTTCTTTGGACGCGGGCACTCAGATTACGAAATCATCAAAAATGCTATACACTCACGAGACAAACGTCACTCAGGAATACAACTCTCAAAACTATCGCACGTACTCGCATTTGCCATCCACACCGTTAACGTTCCGTGTGTCACAATGTTCCCAGCAGTCATCATATCGCAATCCACCATCAGCTAAGAAAGCTCTGTTACCGTGCGCTATTTTATTTCTTGCATAAGGCTACCATTTTGACTTACGAGACTAAACATTGTCTCCATCTGCATTTCTGCATTGCATAAGGCTACCATTCTGCCTTCCAAGACTAAACGTTGTCTCCATCTGCATCTCTGCATTGCATAAGGCTACCATTCTGCCTTCCGAGACTAAACATTGTCTTCATCTGCATTTCTGCATTGCATATGGCTACCATTCTGCCTTCCGAGACTAAGCATTGTCTCCATCTGCATTTCTGCATTGCATAAGGCTACCATTCTGCCTTCCGAGGTTAAGCTCTACCTCCCTCTACATTTGCATGGCTGAAAGATCGCCACCTTATCTACATTTGCATGGCTGAAAGATCGCCATTTTATCTACAATTGCATGGCTGAAAGATCGCCGCCTACTGCATTACATGGCTGAAAGATCGCCACCTTATCTACATTTGCATGGCTGAAAGATGCCACCTTATCTTCATTTGCATGGCTGAAAGATCGCCACCTTATCTACTTTTGCATGGCTGAAAGATCGCCACCTTATCCACGTTTGCATGGCTGAAAGATCACCACCTTATCCACGTTTGCATGGTTGAAAGATCGCCACCTACTGCATTGCATGGGCTGAAAGATCGCCAAATACTACATCTCATGGGCTGAAAGATTGCCAAATTATCCAAAGGCGTCATTGTTCGGAGGCACCATTTTCATAGCCCGAGAACGCCATGTCATGGCCTGAGGACCCCTTTTAATCTTTTGCATATCAATATTCAAAGGCATCATGGTTCGGAAGCATCATCCTCATAGCCCGAGAGCATCAATTCATGGCTACGAATCCTTTATTATACGCTTCATGGCCCAGGACATCATGGTCTAAGGACGTCATTCTAATCGTCCGAAGACAATCCTCATGGTCCGACGGGAAATTGCATCATGTTTAAATTTATGCACAGTATATACTTGTATCGCTTATTTGCAGGTAAACCGTCAAGCAACGGCCATCTCGGCAGGATCGATCCCGCTCTACTTCCTGCAGCCGTGTCAAACCTTAACCATTCCCCCGTCCTGAATATTACGTCCGTTCTCGAAAGTCTCCATCGGCATACTCCGCCGACGGATCCCGAACTACTTATGGCCTGATTCCTGTAAGACCAGGGATATGTAGGCAACTCAGAAGCCAGGGTGCGGCCTAATTTCTCAAACTGTTTCGCTTGGTCAAAATTGGCCATCATATCTTTACCCGACAACTCTTTCATCATTCCCGGGTAAAGAGGGGCAGCTGTTGATATCCAATTTTTTCCTGTATATTTTTATATGCAAAATAATTTCAAAATAGCATACATATGCATATATAAGTATGTCCCAATGTTTTATTATTATTTATTTTTTCTCTTAATTTTTAAAGGATTTTTAACCAATTTATTCCCATATTTTACTCATAGAAAACCCAATAATAATTCCCAAAGGTATCAATCTTGGTGATTCATTTATTGGATTCTCATATTTATACTAAAATATAGTCAAGATAATTTTTTGCATATTTATATAAATTTAATTAGTATTTTTAAATTTAAATTGTATATAATTACAATATTAGCCTCTTTTAGATTTAATTGCGTTTATATTTACGAAAATTAAGTCCAGTATTTTTTATAATTGATAATTATGTATTACAAATCATTTTAGTACCTTTAATTTATTTCCAAGAATTAATTTACTATTTTTTATAAAATAAAAAGGGGAAAATTGGCTATTTGAAACCTAGCCTGGATTGAACCCCCAATTTGAAGCCCAATTACCATGACCCAATTCCAATTCAAACCGACCCACAACCCATTTAAATAACCCAACCCGAATCCCCTACCTAACCCTCTCAATCCTTGTCGTTGATCATTTAGATCAACGGCTAATATCAATCCTTTCCATTTTAACCTCAAACGACCCCTTACCCCACCCCATTTCACACCAAACGCCGCCCTTGAATCCCCTTCCCTCTCAACTCTCTCTGCAATCCCTCACAAACCCTAGTCGCCGCCATCAAACTACAACCCTAATACCTCCCAAATCTATGGCTTCCAAGGTCATCAGAGACCTGTATCAACCTCTCATGGCTTCTACGTGTTCGATTCTTATGGTCTCAAGGCTAGGTCTTGAAAGAGCTTGGTCCAGACCCTGTTCGATTTCAGTTCATGGCTGTTCTCCGGTCGTCTCTGACCTTTCACCGGCCAGCCATGGCTAGTCGAGTCAGACTTTTGACTCTCCTGCTTAGATCGATGGTTTTCAAGGCCTTTCTCATCGCTCGGGGTTCTTTTGAAACCCTAACCTCTAAGGTTCTTTCGATTTCTTTTAGATCTGTTTCAGATCTATGTTTGCCCTGAACTTCTAAGCGTTTTTCTCGAAGTTTCTTTTAAAACTCTGCCTTCAAAACCCCTTATCTTTTCCGATTAGGGTTTCTGTTAAGTTATTTCAAACGTTTCTCTGATTTTTTGACATGTTTTGCTATGTTTGCTCATATCGTTCTTCTACTTGAGTTTGCATGTTAAAAGCCCTAATTTCTTATGACTGGTTATTAGTACAATAGTTGTTTGTCTCGAGGTTTCTGTCCGATTTTCTTGTTTATCCTCTTTTAAAACTCTTCTATTGTTGAAGATCCTATGGTTTTGGGTCTGAGACTGTTCGTTTAAGTGCATGACTCGATTTGAAGTTCTTTATTTCAAAATCTCTTATTCCTTTGTGTGATTCTTCTGACTCTAGTTTTCTATCATCTCTAAAATTCGATTATGCTCGAAACCCTAATTTTTAGAGGGGGATTTTCCTCACCTGCTACTCGGAGATCTTCGCATGCCTTTGATATTCTATGTTTTCTTCACTACTTGACCTACTAGACTATCATGCTTCGAATGTTGCTATCTACTGAATTTTGTGCTACTATTGTATGCTATTTCCTTCTGCCAGCAGGCTTGGCCTCGCATGTATAGTGTTTATGCACCCAATTTATATGCTGAGTTTCATTCTTTGTTTGACCTTCAACTTGTGACTGATTTCAAACTTTTCCTTTGTGAAATTCTGATTTCACTCGCCTGTTAAGGTTAATTGATCTTCTTTTCCTGTTTTGCCTTGCTGAATTCTTTCCAAAATTAGTGTATTTCTGTCCCTAGACTCGATTGCTTACTTAATGTTTTACTACTTCTTTTATGGCAACTGTCAGTCTGCTTATAAATTGATTTCTTTCCTTATTTTGAACCTGTCACTACCCGTTAAGCAAAGTAATCCCTTTATTAAAGGGCAATCACTTGAATTATTGATTCTGCATCTTGATTGTTTCCATGTTTGTCGCTTATTACCTCTCTCTTACTCGTTTTCAGCAAAACTATAAATACCCTGTACTTCTTCTTTTTCAAAAAAAAGGAAGAAGAAAAAACACGAACACAGGGCATAAACACTTGAGTTCAAACTCACACTACTCTAAATCTCTCTCTCTTCTCTGCTACTACTCTATTGCTGCCTTACCTAGCCGGCTGAAAGCCAAGGCTAGGCTGTGGGGAAACTGGCTTATTTTCTGCATTTGCATTTCTTACTGGTATGTTCTAATTATGTTTTCCGCACCAACAACAACATGCTTAATGTTTCTTGCATTCTTGTCTGCCTACTATTTGTATTTAACCCAGTACCATTATTTAGCATAATGTAATTTTCCTTATCCTGTTCTGGATCAATGTATTATGACCTGTGAATCCTAAATCCCTACCCCAATGTGTTTAATACTTGCGGTTGGTTTGAGGCTTGACAACATTGGAAATTATTGTGCATGACCCAAACTTGATCATCCTAGGATCATAACCTCCATGTTTCTCTTATATGTTGTGTGTTCTGGTTGATTTAAGGGCAGGTCAGCACTTCCTATTGCTGTGCATGCCCAAAGTTAACCCATGCCTAAGTGTATAGGCTCCTTGCAATGTATTCCTAATCCCCTGCCCCCTTTGTGTGAAGTTATTGACTCCCTGAAATGTTAATGGTTGTCTCCCATCACCCTTTCCCTCTCTATTTTTCATTCAGTTTTAAATCTCTGTTTCTGCACTTTCACTCTCTTCTTAGACTTAAGTTATGCCCCCCTCATGTGAGCCTTGCCTTGGGACCCATGAGCTCCCTCTGAATGTGGACACACAAGGGCTAGAATTTCCACACTGCACTCATCTCTATTCTGGTTGTGTAACTTGGGTGTGAGCACTGCCCGGGGTCCTATTGAGGCCCTTAGGGAACTCTAGCACACTCAAGTCTGAGAAATGCTTTGGATCAATGGCAATTTGAGGTGGTTTATTCCATAACTCAGAGAGGAAGTGAAGAATCAGGCTTCCTCTGGTTGTAACTTTTCTTTGTAGTTTTCTGATGTAATCCAGTATTCCTGGTCTGTAATAATTTGTAATGAACATTTGGGGCTGGCTAGTGAAAAAGGGCTGGGTAGTTATGCATGCTCAAGGGTAGAAAACATGCCTATAGGACTGTTTTTTCTACATGTTCAATTTGCATTTAAAAAACATGCCTATAGAACTGCTTTTACTTCTGCATATTCACATCATATATAGAAACCATGTCTATAGGACTTACTTTAAATCCTGCTTGTTCAGCTTCACATCTAGATAACCTGCCTATAGGAATTATCTAAAATTCTGCACGTTTGTCACTGTTTAGATATCATGTTCTTTAGGGACCAATTGGTTATAACCCAGTAGCATGTTAAAATCCGTATAAAGTATAGAAATCATGCTTGTAGGAATTCCCAAGTAAAGAACTTGCCTGTTTCCATTGTCTGCTAGATATTATGCCTATAGGGTTTGACATTATTTATTTAGATACTATGTATACAAAGGTTTAAGATCAGTAATTATGTCTATAAGGGTCTAAAATCCGTAATCCTAGATATCATGCTCATAGGAGTAAAAATCAGCGATAGTGGATACTGTCATCTGCAATTCATCCATTCTGAACCCTTTTTTTTCTTCTTTCAACAATCTAATTCCCTTATTTTAACGAGGTTTAGCAAGCATGCCTATAGGATTTCAAACAATTCGCTTTGAGTTATCACGGTTTCACCACCTTCTGAATTAAGTAGATATCACGCCTATAGGACCCTATCTAAACACTTAGGCAAGCCTTAGAGTAATAACTGTAAAATTGAATCCGTTTTTGTTAATTGCTACAACCAGCAGGCAGGCCTGATTCGAACTTCTTATCTGAGTTATGTAATAAACTAATCTGTTTCAATAATCAAGCTCCCCTCGTCTTTAGTATTTTTTAATCAGACCTAAAAAGTATGTGCAAGTCATGCTAGTTATGTGCTTTTGTTCAAGGAGGTGTATATGAGCCTTTATCTATTTATATGTTTCCCAAACATGCAGTATGTGTTTTGTATGTCGCCTTAGATTTTTATCCTTTGAAACCAATCAGCCTAATATCTCTTCCCTTTAGGAATAGTAGTCCTAAGTGCCTCCGGGATTGATAGGAATGGGACGGGTAATAGCATGCAATAGCGATCGAGACCAATCCACGCTTTAACACCTTAACAGGGTGGGAAGGGTAGATATGGATATGATGACCGATGCACTAATGCCACGTGTAACCCCTCTTTTGAGGAGTGATTACCGGGTATTGCATTGACGTGATCCATATTAAATACAAACCTAGGACCCCATTTTCCTTTATTTGCAAACTCCTTTAAAACTCTTCTTTTAATTGTTCTTTCTTTTATGTGTTTAAATTTAAATCCCCTAATATTTGAGCCCATACTTGTCTATTTGCTAAACTCACAATAACTGTCTGGCCGGGAGCCACACTAGTGGATCCTGAGGGGTGCCTAACACCTTCCCCTTGGGATAACTTCAAGCCCTTACCCTATCTTTGGTTATTCAAATGGAACTTAGAATTGAACCCCATTGGTGTCCTAATGCACCTCAAATCATTAGGTGGCGACTCTTCAAAATGCAAAACCCAGTTCCCAAAAGGAACGAGTTGTCCTATACCCAAATGTCATAAACCCGATTTCGTAAGAAAAAGGGTGTGCGACACTACCTCACAATCCAAGATCACAAAATCATCTGGCAAGATAAATTTGTCCACCCGGACGAGCACATCATCAAAAATACCCAATGGTCGCTTCATTGATCTGTCTGCCATTTGCAATCGCATGGAAGTTGGCCTCGGTGGTCCAATACCCAAAGTCTTGAAAACTGAGTAGGGCATTAAGTTGATGCTTGCCCCTAGATCACATAAAGCTTTAGCAAAGTCTGCACTGCCTATAGTGCAAGGGATAGTAAAAGCACCGGGATCCTCTAACTTCGGAGCCATTGAATGTACTATAGCACTAACTTGGTGGGTCATCTTGATAGTTTCACAGTGTATGGATCTTTTCTTTGAATCTTTCATGAATTTAACATTGCCAGGCATCTACTCTAAATCCTCCACCAAAGGAACATTAATGGATAAGCTCTTCATCATGTCAATGAACTTTCTGAACTGATTCTCATTTTTCTGCTTGGCTAGCCTCTGAGGATAAGGGGGAGGTGGCCTAGGCAAGGGTGCCTTGGCTTTTGGCACAACCGGCTCCGGCATGTCTATTACGTGCTCCTTAGACGGGTTCATGTCATTTTAGGTTTCCACCTCGGCATCTTGAATATCAATCCTTACTTCTTGATTCGTATTCTCATCAACCACATTCTCAACCATCAAAGGAACTTCACCTTCTTGCAACTCAACTTCATCACCCAAAACTTGCTTTTGTTTGGAGGCATTCACATCACCGCCTCTTCCACTCCGTGTAGTTACTGCCATAACGTGATTGTTCCTACCCTTCGGGTTCACTACCGTATCACTCGGTAGAGCCCCCTTAGGGCGAGTATTCAAAGACTGTGAGATTTGGCCTAACTGGACCTCCAAATTCCTAATTGAAGTATTGTGAGAAGCCAATTGCGCTCGGAGTCAGCATTCTTTTTCATCATCTGTTCAAACATCATTTCAATTCTACCCATTTCATTGTTGGAAGAACTAGGACCCTGTGATGGAAAAAGTGGTGGGTTGCTCGGTTGTTGGTACATTGGGGGCCTTTGAAAGCCTTGCCCCTAATTTCCTTGGTTATTGTTCCATCCACCCTGGTTGTTGTTATTTCCACCCCAATTGTTGTTGTTGCCCCAGTTTCCCTTTATTGTTCCAATTGTTATTTTGATTTCCCCAATTGTTGTTCCCTTGTTGTTGATTGTTCCTATTATTGTTGCTTTGTTGTTGGTTACCCCAATTGCCCTGGGATCTCCATTGTTGTTGTTGGTTAGACGAATTTCCTCTTTGACCTTGGTAATTATTCACATATTGCACCTCTTCGTTCTGCCCATCATAGCAATTATTTTGGAATCCACCACAATCATTGTCAAATTGATCCGAATTCCCTTGGTTCCGTTGACCTCTCTGTCTTCTATTGTTCACAAGCATGTTAACACCCTCCATGGCATTTACTTGGCGAGGATTCTGAACTTGTCGCAACTGTACCTTTGCTAATTGGTTCATTATTGTCGTAAGTTCTGCTATAGCTTGTCCATGGTCATGTATTTCTTTCCGCAAATGAGTGACTGAGGGGTCACCCTATGGCACATTGTCTCTACTTTGCCAAGCGGAGGATGTGTCACCCATTTCATCAAGAATAGCACAAGCTTCATCATAAGGCAGCTTCATGAAATTTCCCCCAGCCAATTGATTCACTATGCACTGATTCGTTGTATTGATGCCCCGATAGAAGGTCTGTTGTATCTTTGCCTCTGTCATATCATTGTTGGGGCATTCCGTCACCATAGTTCTATATCACTCCCAAATCTCGTGCAATGGTTCAGTAGAATCTTGCTTGAAGGCTAAGATCCCATCCCGTTGAACTTATCCGCCAACTCATCCCAAGTTGTGATGGAATGGTTGGGGAGTCGCTCAAGCCAATCCAATGCTTTCCCTCTAAGTGAGAATGGGAAAAGCCTCAATCGAAGTGCATCCTCGGACACATTGGTTTGCTTGCTCCCCCAATAGGTATCCACGAACCCCTTGAGATGTTTGTAAGCATTTTGAGTGGCAGCGCCTGTGAAGTACCCACGCTGCTCCAGGAATGTCAGCATCACATTGGTAATTTGAAAATTGCCCGCCCGGATCCGGGACGGAACGGTTGCACTTGCATAGCGTTGGTTGGGAAGAACTCTAGGAGCCACTCTTGGAGGTAGCGGAGGAGGGTCTGGGACGTTCTCATTTGCATTGGCCTGGCGGCCTCTACGTTGTCCTTGAGGTACAAGAGGCACCCCATCCTCTCCATTGTCATCTACCTCCTCCCCCGCATTCACATTTCCAAGAGGGTCATTAGCATTTAATGCCATTTTGTACCTGATGTATTGACACAAACAAATTAGTAACAAAGAAGGAAATAAGAACAAAACACAAATCTATTTAAATAGATAGCCGAAATCGTTAGCTCCCCGGCAACGGCGCCAAAAAGTGATCACGGCCAACCCTGCACTACTATTAAGTAGCGAGAGAGGTCGAAGCAGCTTTTACCCGATTTAGGGTCGGCATCGATTTCCACAGAGAGCTAGATATTGGAGTCGGGTATCTATCTAATTTAGAGTTGTGTATTTGCTCCAAATTGCACTTCTACACATTTTGGGGTTTTAATTATGGATCTAATTCTATAAACTACAATGCTCAATTAAACTATTATAAGCTAGAACTAAACTATTGCAAGTTGTTCAAATGATTAAAAGGGCACTAGGGTAGTGACTTTCGCCTAGGTGGTCAATTGACAGATTCTTGAATCTAAAGCTAGATTGATACATTTGGGGAGTATGATATACCCATTGCTCGATTCTACTCACTCTATACCTCTCGGTAGTTCGAGTGATTTTGCCCGAATTGACTTTCTCAAGACCAATTGGGTATGCGAATTTGCACAAGCAATGGAGGATCAAGTCGGGTATTAAGATCTCTTGGTTTAACCCTTTAAGTGGAGCTATCAATTTTCTTGAGTACGCCCCAATTCCTTGTTGGACTAGTTCTAGAGACTTGGGCTCTCTTTCTCAAGAAGAGCAAAAGTTAACTAAATACAAACTAGTATTTGCAACCACTAATTTAGCAATTAAACATGGAATTAGCCCAAATATCAAACACCTGTTGATACTCAATTTTTCCCTGTATTTTTAAATATGCAAAATACCTTCAAAATAGTCTATATATGCATATATAAGCATATCCCAAGGTTTCATTATTTTTCTTAATTTTTTCAAAGATTTTAAATCAATTTATTGCCCAATTTCATCAACAAAACCCAATAACTGTCCCAAAAACTTATCATTTTACGTTGATTCATTTATAGGATTCTCATATTATACTGAAATATAAGCTAAGATACTTTTACTATATTTTTTTAAAAAACAAAAATTTTAAGTTATTTTTTAAAGGTATAAAACTTAGTACATAATTTGCAATTATAGTCCATTTTTAAGGCTTAAATTAGTCTCATGTTTATAA
>NW_017675331.1:41406-69944 GCF_001879085.1 Nicotiana attenuata
GCTTACATAGCATATGCAGAATAATACCTATAAACATGGTATCTACCCCTTTTGCATACATAGTTACCCGCCCCTTTTCATTAACCATCCCCAAGAGTTTATTACAAATTATTACAGCTCGAAATAAGGTAAAAATACCATCAGAAAACTAAATAAATAAAAGTACAACCAAGGAGAGCATGATTTAGAATTCATGTGTGAAATATGAGGTAAACCAACTCCAAGAGATCATGATCCAAAGCCTTTCTCCCATTTGAGTGTGTCAAAGTTCCCTAAGAGCCTCAATGGGACTCCGGGCAATGCTCACACCCAGATGTATTATTAGAACAGGGACAAGTGCAGTGTGAAAGGGCCAGCCCTCAAGTGTCCAAGTTCAGAGGGAACTCAAAGGGTCCCAAAGCAAGGCTCACTAGAGGGGGACAGAACTTAAAGACTAAGAAAGTGTGCAAGTACAAGATTCTAAAAGGGGAAAAGAAGAGGGAAACAGCTACAAATTAGCACACATAAGGGGTTCAGGGGAATATGGAGATTGTAAAGAGCCTATTGCTTAGGCAAGGGCAGACTTTAGGCATGCCCAGCAATGAAGAGTGCTAGCACACCTATACGCCTACCAGAACACATACTATTAGAGGCTAGGATCCCAAGGGATCAAGTTTGATTATTGGACAATAACTTGCAGTATTGCCATGCCTCGAACCATAGCTTAAACACATAGGGGGTAGGGGTTTTAGATTCATAGTAGAACAGGCAGAAAGAAATCAGTATGCTAGAGTAAGTGTTGAAATATACAGAAGCAGTAAGCAGACAGAGATACAAAAGCAGTAAATAAACACATTGTTGCGGTGCTAAAAAAACCTTAAATCAGGACATACCAGTTTCAAAGAAGCAAATAGAAAGAAAGCAAGCAACAAGTCTCGTAAACAGGCCACAGTACAAGTAACAAGAGAAAAATTCTTTTGAGTGTGAGTATAAGTTCAGAAAGACTACGAGTGATGGATGTGTTTGTGTTAATGAAAGAGTAGTGTATTTATAGTGTGAAAAACAGGCAGAAATAAGGTAAGAAAAATAATTATGGAACTGGGTATCAATTAAAACAATCAGTATAAGACTTCCTTTAATTAAGGAATTCAGACTTAAACGGTAATGAGCAAAAAAAAAATATTTAAGGAAAGAGATCAAATAAGCATCTTGTGCAAAGTAGGCAATTAGGGGTAAATACATAGGAGTTTATTTAGGGGAAGAGTTTTGAAATACACGGTCAAAACAAAATAAGGTAAGAATCAATTAGTACACAGTAAATCAAAGAGTCAGAGGTTTGTAATTATTGATGCATGAATAAACCAAGTCAGAAAAGCTAAGGAAAGTTTTCGACTCAAACCAAGTAACAAGGAAATAAGCAAACAAGGAAAGAAAATCAATCAGGCTTACACGAAGGAAGCCTGAAATTAATCAAAAATTGAAAACCATTTTAGAGGGAGGTTTAGCACGTATAAAGAGCACACAAGTATGCTAGGCTAAAAAGAAAACGTCATGCAATTGCAAAATCAGTAAGTAGTATACTACAGGGACATGGTAGTCACCTAGTTCAGTCTCAGTAACTCAGCAATGTAGAAGAGAGATAGTATCAAATGGCATACAAAGGGTCCAGTAGAAGGACCTTAGAAAAGTTTAGCAGGGAATCGGAACCATGTAAAGAAACAAAGGCCGAAACAAAGTTTTTCAAGCCTACTCAAATAGTAGATTTCAGAAACTCGAAATAGGTTCAAAGAGGTTAGGGTTTTTGAAATCGAACAAGTTCAGAGATGAAGATCAAACAAATCACATAGCCAATGGTCTCAAAACTCAAATGAATCCCCAAATTTAGGGTTCTTGCCATCAATCGAGTGCAGAGATGCAAGGACAAGTAATCAAAGAGAAAGATACTAACGAAACAAGTTCAGAGGTCTCAAAAGGAAACTGAGACCTTTAACATGCTCTTTCAGTAGCAGAAACTCATGAGAAACATAGTAAAAGAACAATATGCGAAACACAGTAGAAGAACTAGTAAGAACACAGTAGAGGAAACATACAAAGAAACCTAGTAGAGGAAACTAATAAGAACACAATAGGAGAAACATATAAAAACATAGTAAAAAAAACTAATAAGAACATGGTAGAAGAAACATATAAAGAAAAACAGTAGAAGAAATTAATAAGAAACATAGTAGAAGAAACACATAAGAGAAAAAGAAAAATCACAGAACATCTAAGTAACTCAAAAAACCCTAAATCGGAACAAAGGTTTTGAAGGCATAGTTTTTTTGAGAAAAAATCTCGAGAAACGGTTTAAAAGCTTAGGGAAAACACAGATCTAGAACGGATCTAAAGAAATCAGAAGAACCTCAAGAGCTAGGGTTTCAGAGGAACCCAAATAGTGAGAAAGGCTTGGAAAGTCGTTGATCTAAGCAGGGGAAGTCGAAATCAGGCTCGAACAGCCATGGCATGCCAGAGCAAGGCCGGAGACGGCCATAGAACTCGAATCAAATGAAGCCTGGACCAAGCTTCTTCGTGGTCAGGCCTTGAATCTTCAAAAACCAGGCGTGTAATAGTCATAGGAGGTCGGTATTAGACTTCAATGGCCGGAAGCCATAGATTCCGATTGTTTTAGAGTGGAAATAGAGGGAGGCGGCTAGGGTTTCTGAGAGAGAATTTGGGAGAGGGGGAATCCAGGGGCGGCTACCGGTGAGAAATGAGTAGGGTTTAGGGGGTATTGTGAAATTAAAAAGGAAAGGAAGAGTGTGAGCGGTTGGGATTAAAAGGGGGATCGGGTGGGTTATTTTAAAGGGTCGTGGGTCGGGTAATTTTAGAAATTGGGATGGATAATTGAAATTGAAATTGGGTTCAATTGGGGGTTGATTTAAGGCTACAACTGAAATAAATGGGGCTAGTATTTAAATAGCCACTTTTCCCTTATTTATTTTATAAAAAAAAGTGAAATGATTCTTGGAAATGAATTAAAGGTACTAAAATGATTAGTAATATATAATTAAGAAAATAAAATTACTGGAGTCAATTTTACAATTACAAACACAATCAAATCTTAAAATAGGCTAATATTGCAATTATGTGCAATTTAGCTTTTAAAATACTAAATAAATTTGTAAAAATATGCAAAAATTATGTTAGCTAGATTTTAGTATAAATATGAGAATCCAATAAGTGAATTGCCAAAATGACTATTTGGGAAATGCTTATTGGGTTTTTCTTGATTAAGTAAGACAATAAAATTGATTTAAAAATCTTTAAAAAATTAAGGAAAAATAGGAAAACCCTTGGACATACTTATATATGCATACATATGCTATTTGGAAGCTATTTTGCATATAAAAAATATACAGGAAAAAATTAGATATCAACACACATGTCACAGGAGTATACTAGTTAAAGTATGAAGCTGAGTAAAAATTAATCTAGGTATTTACACAAGTTCAGAATTCCTAGCCAAATTTTTTTTTTCATGTTTCAGTTTTTATTTTTATTTTTTATTGTGCATTCTGAACTGGACCTATTAGGTGATCTTAATCATCCCTAATTCCAACCTGTTCCTCTCAAAGTTTTCTCTACTTAGTGCTTTAGTGAAGATGTCAGCAATTTGTTTATCAGTAGCACATAATTCTTTGGAGATCAATCCTTTCTCATAGTTATCTCTTAAGAAGTGGTGCCTAACATCTATGTGCTTAGTCCTCTTATGATGAACATGGTTGTTTGTCATACTTATAGCACTAGTGTTATCACAGAATATAGGAATGCAACCAACTTCAATACCAAAATCTACCAGCTGCTATTTGATCCATAGCAATTGAGCACAACAAGAAGCAGCAACAATATATTCAGCTTCAGTAGTAGACAAGGCCACTGAATTTTGCTTTTTAGTAGCCCATGACACAAGACATGAACCAAGGAAGTGTGCCATACCTGAGGTGCTCTTCCTATCTACTAGAAAACCTGCACAATTAGCATCAGCATATCCTACTCGATTGAAATTGCTACCTTTGGGATACCAAAGACACAGATCAGTGGTGCCTTTCAAATATCTTAGTATCTTCTTGACAACAGTCATGTGAGACTCTTTAGGATTAGCCTGAAAGCGAGCACAAAGCCCTACACTGAAAACAATGTCAGGTCTGCTGCAGTAAGATACAAGAGTGAACCAATCATACCCCTATACAGCTTTTGATCAACTGATGAACCAGGTTCATCAATGTCTAATTTAGTAGCAGTTGCAATGGGTGTGTCTATTTCTTTTGATTCTTCCATTTTAAACTTTTTGATTAGCTCCTTTGCATACTTCTGCTGATGGATCATGGTTCCATTTGGACTTTGTTTGATCTGTAAGCCTAAGAAGAAGTTAAGCTCACCCATCATGCTCATTTCAAATTCACTCCCCATTAGTTTTGCAAAGTCCTTACTTAGCTTATCAGTGGTGGCCCCAAAGATTATGTCATCAACATATATTTGTACCACAAGGAGATCATTACCTTTTCCCCTTAAGAATAAGGTACTATCAATTTTACCTCTTTTGTAACCATGTTCAAGCAGAAATTTGGACAGTCGTTCATACCATGCTCTTGGGGCCTGCTTGAGTCCATATAGAGCCTTGTCTAACTTGTACACATGCTCAGGATATTCCTTGCTCTCAAACCCTGGAGGTTGTTTCACAAACACTTCTTCTTTCAGGTAGCCATTCAGGAAGGCACTTTTGACATCCATCTGATGAAGAGTGAATTCCATGTGTGCTGCAAAGGCTATGAGGAGTCTGATTGCCTCTAGTCTTGCAACTGGAGCAAAAGTCTCATCATTATCTATGCCCTCCTCTTGGCTGTAGCCTTGGACCACCAATCTTGCCTTGTTTCTTGTAATTGTTCCATCTTCATCAAGTTTTGTTTCTAAAGACCCATTTTGTACCAATAACTGATCTATCCTTGGGTCTTGGAACTAGATACCAAACTTGACTACTCTCAAACTGATTGAGTTCATCTTGCATTGCATTGACCCAATCTGCATCCCGCAAAGCCTCAACAACATTTTTAGGTTCAATAAGAGATAAAAAGGCATCAAAGGCACACCGATTCTTTAGTTGTGATCTAGTTTTGACTCCAGATGTTGGATCAGTGATAATGTTCTCAATGGGATGAGAACTTTGATACTTGTGAGGTTTTACAACCAGCTGGTTTTTACTGTATGTTTCTCCCATGTTCTGTTGCTGAGGAACAGGGTCATGAACATGTTCGTTTAGGGATTTATTTCAGTTCCTCTTTGATTGGTTCCCCCTGTCAAGTTGCCCTGAACAGAAGAACCTGTTCCATCACCTGTTCCTTCTTTTGGTGCCACTTTGACATGTGTTGAGGCTTCAGTCAAATCCTTTACCAATCCAATGGCTTCATCTTCATGTTCCTGTCTCTCAGAAAGAATATTAGTTTCATCGAATACTACATGCACACTTTCTTCTACACACAAAGTTCTTTTATTGAACATTTTATATGCTTTTCTATGTGAAGAATATACCAAGAATACTCCCTCATCACTTCAGGGATCAAACTTACCTAGTGAGTCTTTTCCATTATTGTGCACAAAGCACTTATATCCAAATGCCCTAAGATGGGATATATTTGGTTTTCTCCCTTTAAGTAACTCATAGGGAGTCTTCTCTAAAAGAGGTCTAGTCATGCATCTATTGATAATGTAACATGCAGTGTTTACAGCCTCTGCCCAGAAGCTATGTGGCAGCTTACTAGAAAGAAGCATAGTCTTGGCCATGTCTTCAAGAGTCCTGTTCTTTCTTTCAAGTACTCCATTTTGTTGAGGATTCCTAGGGGCAGAAAAGTTATGATCTATACCATTTTCATCACAGAATTCAGCAAACTTAGCATTTTCAAATTCAGTTCCATGATCAGACCTAATGGATGCAAGTTGATTTCCTAATTGTTTCTGAGTTTTTCTAACAAAGGCAGTAAACATGTCAAATGCTTCATCTTTAGATGTTAGAAATAGTACCCAGGTAAATCTAGAATAATCATCAACAAGTACCATTACATATTTCTTTCCACCTCTGCTCATGGTTCTCATTGGACCACAGAGATCCATATGGACCAGTTCCAACGACTTGGTTTTGCTTACCATTTTCTTGCTTTTGAAGGATGATCTTACCTGCTTCCCCCTTGAACAGGCCTCACAAACTTTGTCTTCTTTGAACTTGATGTTAGGTAACCCTATCACCAAGTCCTTAGAGACTAATTTGTTTAGCTGATTCAGACTGGCATGACCAAGTCTTTTGTGCCACAGGAGGGGATCATTATCCAGCACACTTAGGCAGGTTAGTTCATTTTCTGAGAGAGTAGACAAATCTACAATGTAAATATTGTTAACTCTTTTTCTCTGCAAAACAATCTTGTCAGTGGTAAGGTTAATCACAAAGCATTTAGTAGAGGTGAATGCTACAAGGTTACCTCTGTCACACAGTTGTGACACACTGATCAGGCTGTATTTCAAGCCATCTATCAAGTAGACATTCTCAATGGAGTGAGAGTCTGTCTTACCTGCCTTTCCAACACCAATAATCTCACCTTTCTTCCTATTTCCAAAGGAGACATTACCTCCCTTTAGGTCCTCAAGTGAAAGGAACTAGTTCTTGCTTCCAGTCATATGTTTTGAGCAACCACTATCCATGTATCATATTTAGCTACTTCCCTTCACTTGGACCTGCAAAAAGAAATCAGGGGTTAGTCTTAGGAACCCAAACTAGTTTGGGTCCCTTTCTATAGGCAAAAGGATAAATCAGATTCCTTCTAGCCCATCCAGGCAGCCTATTTTTTTCTTGAACAAAAACTTTGTTCTTTTGACTGGCCTTTTCTTTTGCATTACATTCATTTTTGTAATGGCAAGTCTTGCCACAGTGTGTGCAGATTTTGTTCTCAGGAAGAGTGAGGTACTTGCTTTTAGGTTCCCACTTAGGAGCTTGAGTCCCATAGCCAAGTCCTCTTTTGTTGCTACTGTGATGTTCTTGTAGCCAGGAGAGTGCATCAGAAGCCTTGTTCCATTTTCAAGTTGTGTCTAGTTCATGTTTTACTTTCCCTAAATCTTCTTTTAATACTCTTATCTGCTCATCCTTCCTGTACAGCTCGTCCTTCATTTTTCCTAAGTTTTCTTCTAGGGTGAGATGTGTGTGATCAGCTTTCTTCTTTCCTGTTCCTGATTTCAGTTTTAAGTTCTCAGACCTAAGTTCTATGACACTAGTGTCAAGTTCAAGAACCTGGTTCTTCAACTCAGCATTTTTACTTTCACTCTCATTAGCCCTAGACTCTAGATTTTTGCACTTGGCTTTTAGGATCACACATTCCCTAGACATTTCTTTCTTCTAATTGATAATTATATCAGTCTCATCAGTGAAATCTAGCAGTAGCTCAGACAACCTTTCTTTGTACAGGAATTTAATCTTGTCTTTAAGATGAAGAATACTTACCTCTTGTTCATCATCTGATTCTCCGATAGCCATAAGTGCTTGTTCATCTCCAGCTTCATCTTCTGAGTCCTCATCTGATGTTTCTCCCCAGGTAGCAACATAGCCTTTGTTGATCCTTTGTTTCTTTTTGGTTGAACCTGTTCCTTCTTCCTGTTCCTTCATTCAGCCCTTTCCTTCTTCCACTCAATTTCCCATTGAGGACAATTCTTGATCACGTGATCAGTCTTACCATATTTGTAGCAACCCTTATTGGTCTGTTTCTCAGGAGCCCTTGGTTTGTTGAAGGTTGTACCTCTTGAAGATCCTTTTCCTCTCATCAGGTACTTTTTGAAATCTCTTGTGATCATAGCCATTTCCTCATCCTCCAGATCTGAACCTTCAGCAATTCTAAGAGCCAGACTTCTTTCCTTCTTGGGTGCATCCATTTTCATGGTTTTCTTTCTCAGTTCAAAGGCAGTAAGGTTTCCAATTAGTTCATCCAGCTTAAAGGTAGCATTATTCTTTGATTCCTGAATAGCAGTGATTTTGCCTTCCCAAGAGACTGGCAGAACCCTTGTTAAAATCTTCTCAACTTTGTCTTCTTCAAGGATAATCCTTCCAAGAGACTTAAGTTCATTTGTCAGTGTGGTGAACCTTGTATACATCTCTTGGATAGTTTCTCCTTCCTTCATAGTGAAATTCTCATATTGAGAGTACAACAGTGTTCCTCTGGACCTCTTCACTTGAGGTGTTCCTTCATGAGCCACTTGCAAAGTGTCCTAGATTTCCTTAGCAGTGGTATAGCTTTGAATTCTAATGTACTCATCTGGACCTAGTCCACACACAAGCCATTTCTTGGCCTTGGCATTCTTCTCCCATTTCTTCAAATCTTCAGCAGTGCAGTCAGCTCTTGTCTTTGGCACATCCACTCCTTCCTCATTCTTCTTTGTAGCTGCCAAAGTACCATCAGTGACTATGTCCCAGAGTTCATTGTCCTCTCCTATGATATGATCTCTCATCCTGTTCTTCCACCAGGAGTAGTACTGACCATTGAAGAGTGGAGGCCTAGCAGTTGATTGCCCTTCCCAGTTCCCAGGTGGTGCACTCATCTTGATCTTTTCCTAAGGTGTTAACCTCTTCAAGGATAACCCGCTCTGATACCAATTGATTTTCTAAACGTCAATACAACACAAGAGGGCGGGGGGGAGTGATTTGTGTGGTACCCAATTTTCGCTCTAGAAGAACCTGGTTCTTCTAGGTGTACTAACTACTACTGTTTTGCGGAATAATAAGTGCATAAAATAAAGAACACAGAGATTTTTACGTGGAAAACACCTGGCTCAAAAGGTGAAGAAACCACGACCTACTACTTAGTAGGATTTTCCCAAATTTCCACTAAAATCACTGAGCCAAAACAGCATTTACAAAACTCTTTGTAAACCTAAGGATTAACTCTAATTCCGTTGTGGCACAAAGCCTTAACTGTTGCGACAACTTCAAGTTAGCTTATAACTTGAACACTCTAGGTACCTAATACAATTGCTTCTAAGAAAGCTGAAAGTACAATTTTAAACCACCTACTACAATTGAACTAGAATAAAAAGAATACACAATGCAACTGATTCTTCTATCTCGTTCAAGTAGCTTCAGGAGTGCACACTCAAATCTCACATAAATTGCTTGCAAAATCGCCTTGCTCTTTTGCTCTCAATTTTGTTTAACTTCTGCGTATGTGCAATTCCTGTAAAAGAGAACAATCACTATCTTTTAATGGGTTAGTAATCAGAGGATTTGGACTCCATTGCTGATCTTCTATCGTAGTTGAGTCCTTGAAGATCTCAAACTCCAACACTATCTTTATCCGGATTGTGTTCTCTTCATATAAGGAGACTTTCTCCCCTTATCCAATATGCAACCTTTTCGATCAGATCAGGAGATATTGCTGCTTAATCAGTAGGACTTATCTCCTTTACGTGCATCTCACATGTATAGGTTGAGCATGACTGTGCTTTACACGATGGACCTGGCCCATGACTGAGTTCATTTGTCATTCTTCAAAACTTCACCTGTTCTTGGGCCAACATATTCACAACTTGTCGTGATAAAAGAATTGCCTATTGAAAGAAAATCAGTAGTGGATAATGACATCGGTAACAGTCATTGGATAAATTTCTTTGTTCCACACTACGTCTTTTAATAGTGGAATGGTTTGATTCTACAGTAATTCGTACTTAATTAACAGTTTGACACTATCATTCCTCATGTTGTTTTTCTTTTGACATTTTTTCTTTCCTATACAATATTTGAAATTTATTTACCAAAATTGTCTTAGATTTATATATTACCCGTCTTAATTGAAGTTTGCTTACAAGTGTTATATAATTATTAGTGCCTTAAATTAAGTGATTCTGTCACGATCCCAATTTTCCTCCGTAGGATGTCATGATGACACCTAGTCTCTAAGACTAGGTAAGCCTAACATTCATGCAAAAACAATAATTAAAGTCTCAAAATTCAGCAACTATATAAAATAAACTCTACAACTCAGCATATACAACTTCCAAAACCCGGCGAATACAAGTCACAAGCTCTAAGTAGTAGTACTGAATAATCATATACATCAATGTCTATAAAAAGGATAATGAAATAAAGAAATCTAGGTAGAAGGGTACTCCGAGGCCTGCGGACGCCGACAAGTATATCTTGAAGTCTCCGCAGCCGAGCTCTCGGTAATACCTGGGCTGGTAGGACGTAGATGGATCTGCATAAAAAGATGTGCAGAAGCATAGCATGAGTACACCTTAACGGTACCCAGTAAGTGCTCAGCCTAACCTTGGTAGAGTAGTGACGAGGTCAGGTCAATGCCCTACTGGATTAAATAAGAAAAACTAAACAAGTGTATGGCAGTGTAATAATGACAGCAATGAAATTGAAATAACAAATAACATATCAAGGTTAGCTACAAGGAACAAAAGCAAATAATGCAACACGGTGAAAATAAGGAATGATATGTTAAGGAAACAAAACTAGCAAAGACAAGTGCAACCATAGAGAAATACCAGCAAGAGTCACTATCGAGGTACCGCCTCGTAATCTCAAATCATAAGAAATAATTCACAATCTTTTCTTATATCACTGTGGGAGCCTTGTATTTAGTTTTGAAAATCATTTTTCGAAATAACATCCCGCATTTTA
Organism: Nicotiana attenuata; assembly: GCF_001879085.1. Taxonomy (NCBI): domain Eukaryota; kingdom Viridiplantae; phylum Streptophyta; class Magnoliopsida; order Solanales; family Solanaceae; genus Nicotiana; species Nicotiana attenuata. The sequence continues at coordinate 52,079 of NW_017675331.1, forward strand.
GCCCACCTTATCACACCACATGGCTTCTAGTAGTTCCCCTACTAAACACGCGTATCAAGCCCACCTTATCTCACCGCATGCGTTTCAAACCCAAAACCTTAAACCACAGCATGCGTATCAATATCACAACGTATCACAAATCGCACCTCAAGTTCCCAATATCACAAATTGCCAAAGAAATAAATAATAACAGTGTTTTCACAATAAAGAGCCCATGGCTCAACCATAATCTATACAAGAGTCTCAATAATAACAACCGGAAGTGAATAACTCAACAGAATAGTTTTTCACAACTTAACACTTCGCCTCAATGTGAATCGCGGCCTTTTATAACCCAATGCCTCTTTCAACAACAAGATATTCCAAGTATAACAACTTGAAGTAAAGAATTCAACGGCTACATAATGAATATGGAATAAGGGAAACAAAAAATTCAACTAAACATGTAGAGCAATTAACAAGTAAGAATAAGAAAAGTAGACCATGTGAAAGTATACTAATGATGATGAAGAAAACATGTTAAGATAACTCAATTAAGGCATGAAAGGAATCTACATAGCTAAAATTGGTAAATTTCCACATTTAAACCATGTACACACTCGTCACCTTGCGTACACGGCTTTCACACATCATAGTTATCACAAACTACAACAATCATAAGGGGTAATTCCCCTACACAAAGTTAGGCAAGACACTTACCTCAAAATATAGTCACTCGATCCATTAGTAGGCATTTCCCTTGATTATCCAACTCCGAACGGGTTGAATCTAAACAAAACAACTTCAAACTATAAATATAAACTATAGGAAACTATTTCGAACAATAAAATTACGATCCTTGCAAAGAAATAAAAAGTCAACTCAAAAAGTCAACCCGGGCCCGCATCTCGGTACCCGACCAAATTAATAAAATTTGAACACCCATTCGATGATGAGTCCAACCATACAAGAATTACTCAAATCTGACCTCAAATCACTTTTCAAATCCCCAAATTTTAGCCTAAGAAATTTTCACAATTTTTCCTCAAATTTCAAACACAAATCACTAATTAAATGATAAAATTAACAAGAGATTCATGCAATTTAACCAAAATCGGGTTAGGATTGCTTACCCCAAAGTTTTCCTTGAAAATATCCCAAAATATTGCCACAAACCGAGCTCTATAAGTCCAAAAATAGATTATGAAATCAAACCCCCGACTTAGGTCTTTTTCTGCCCAGGGAATTCGCACCTACGAACCCACAACCGCATCTGCGGCTCCGCACATGTGGAAATTCCATCGCAGGTGCGGCCATGACTTGAGTTCTCAGAATGCACATCCGCGCACACCAAAGCGCACATGCGCTAATGCATCTATGGCCTATGGCTCGCTTCTGCAAACTCGCATCTGCGGAGTTTCGATCGCACCTGCGGTCCTTCTCCTGCTCACTCAACTCCGATCCTGCGATGCCCCTTTCGCTCCTGCGCTTTCGCTTCTACAGCATATGGACCGCACTTGTGGTCCCAGCTGCGCATGCCAAAATCCGCTTCTGCGGCTCAAGGTCCACTCCTGCGGCACCGCACATGTGACCCAAATTGCGCAGGTACGATTGCACCAGACACAACAACCTTCATCAAACACACAAAGTCCAAACTTGTTTCGGATTCAATCCGAATCACAGTCGGGACCCCGGGATCCTATAACGACCCGATCGGTCGTTTTGAGCTTTTGCACTTTGATTGCCAGTTCTCGGGCATGACTTGCCTCGTGTGATGCATTATGACTGATTTAAATCGTTGCTTTTGGTTTTCATGGAAATCGAAATGAATTCGAAAGAACAGTCTCAGTTGAAAACTTTGAATTTGAAAGGTTTGACCAAGAGTTGACTTATTTGTATATGAGCTCGAATCGGAGTTTTTATGATTTGGTTAGCTTCGTTAGGTGATTTGTGATTTAGGAGCGCGATCGGAATTGGTTTTGGAAGTCCGGTGTAGAATTAGGCTTGAATTGGAGAAGTTAGTATTTTGGCGAATTCCGGTTGCTGGGTGAGGTTTTGATCCGAGGGTCGGAATGGAATTCCGAGAGTTGCTGCAGCTTCGTATGTGATTTGGGATGTGTGTGCAAAATTTCAGGTCATTTGGACGTGGTTTGGATGGGTTTTTGATCAAATGCGTGTTTCGGAATTTTTTTTTTTGAAAAACTTAGGCTGGAATTCGATGTTAATTGATGGTTTTGGTGTTGTTTGAGGTGTTTTGATGATTGGAACAAGTTTGAATGAGGTTTTAGGATGTGTTGATGCTATTGATTGAGGTCCCGGGGGCCTCGGGGTGATTTCGGATGGATAGCGGGAAGATATTGAACTTGGGAGATTTTAGAAAAATATGCTCCTTCTGGTATTTTTGCATCTGCGGTGCGGGGACCGCAGGTGCGGTGTCGCACATGCTAGAGGATAACCGCAGATGCGGTTTTGAGAGAGGAAGATTGGAACCGCAGATGCGGTAGGGGGCCCGCACGTGCGGAGCCGCAGATGCGGCTACTGGACTGCAGAAGCGGTTTTGGACTTTAATGAATTTCCGCAAAAGCGGATGGTTGGACCGCATATGCGGTACCGCAGAAGCAGAACTTGGACCGCACATGCGGAAAGGCCTGGGCAGACCTTATATGTTATTTCATTGTGCGATTTTGGGTTATTCCACCATTGTTGCCTTCGACCTTGGAGTTTTTGGAGCAATTCTGAAGAGGGAAATCAAGAGACTTCGTTAAGATTCGACGCGCGTGGAGGCCGATTTGAGGGGCAAAGGCATCGCGAGCTAGAGATTTCTCCGGTTCGAGGTAAGTAATGATTGTAAATACTATCCTGAGGGTTTGAAACCCCGGATTACACATCGTTGTGTTACTTTGAGGTGACTTACATGCTGGATGACGAGCGTGGGGTAGAGCACTGCTGGGGGTTCTGACCTAGTCCATCCCGAACGAGTACTTAAATGCGTATTTGATAGTTAATTGTTTGATGTTATTATATTTTGGGCTATATGCCATGTTTGGGGCCTTGTGCCGACTTGTTGAGACCCTTAGGGGCATTTTTACTATCTATCCTCACTCTAATTGTTTGAAAGCATGTCCTCAGTCATGTGTTACCTGTTTATTACTCAAATCTAGCTTTATCACTATATTCTAAAAATGTGGAAACTGTTTTGGGCTGAGTCCCCTGTTTTATTGAGATAGACCGAGGGTCTGATTGTGAGATTGATGACTGAGATATATTGAGGGTCTGATGGTGAGGTTAATGACTGAGAGAGGCCGAGGGCCTAGTTGTAAGGATTATATATCTATGGATCGGGCTGCACGCCGCAGCAATATATATACATATATGGATACGGATCGGGCCGTACGCCGCATCAATACTTATATGGGTCGGGCTGCACGCCATAGCAATATTGCGCTTGGGCCGTAAGGGGCCCCTCCCGGAGTCTGCACACCCCCACTGAGCGCCGTCGACGAAGTATATGGATCGGGCTGCATGCCGCAACGATATATGGATCGGGCTGCACGCCGCAGCGGTTACTATATGGTACCTATTGAGCGTGAGTGCTGAGTGTGAGCACTGATTGGTAGGAGTTGAGTCACGAGTGACTGAGAGGCTAGCCCGAGGGGCGATAGATATATACATGCACATGAGTGATGTTTGCCTGAGGGGCCTGATTATGAACTTATTGATTTTCACTTCTCTTTAGAGTGAGTTTCTATCGAATATGTTGATTTAATGACTGTTTTCACTCATCTTTATACTGAGCCTCTGTCGAAAATGTTAGATAAATGTTTTTAAACAACTTTCACTTAAGCTGGGGTTTATGAGATGTTGAGAACTTAATCACTGATTTGGCCTTTGTTATTTCCACTGAGATTTTCTTGTTAGGAGGTGTTTATGACTCCTGTTTTGCCCGAGGAGCCGATTATGGTTTTCATCTCTTTTATTAAAAATGGTATTGAACCCCTACTTAAATCTGTCGGAAGGCATTTTAAATGATTTTTACCAAAAGCTGGATTTTTTATTAAAGAGGCGATTGACTCGTATTCTGATTTAGCAACCTGTGTGCCTATTGAGTTTGACATAGATGTGGATTCATTATTTCCTACTGCTCAGTCTTTATTTACTCTTATTACTTACTGGGTTGGAGTACTCACATTACTCCCTGCACCTCGTGTGCAGATTCAGGTATTTCGGAACCCGGTAGCGGGTGTTGGTTGCTCAGATGCGGAGTCATCAGAGTTAGCAAGGTGGCTGCACGGCGTTCGCAGCACCGCTTCCTACCTCTCATTTTCATTTCTGTACCTAGTACATTTTACTATTTTTGTTGTATTCAGACCTTGGTAGATGCTCATGACTAGTGACACCCCGATGTCGGGCTTGTGTAATTCTTCCGCATTTTTCTTTTAAATGTTCATTATGAGATTAACGGTTTATAAATGGTATAAAAACAACTTTTAATGGAAAATGGTTGACTTGGGAAATTGTGTCGGCTGGCCTTGTCTTCACGAGAGGCGCCATCACGACCGGGTCCGGTTTGGGGTCGTGACAAGTTGGTATCAGAGCCTAGGTTACATAGGTCTCACGAGTCATGAGCAGGTTTAGTAGAGTCTCGCGGATCAGTACGGAGACGTCTGTATTTATCCTCGAGAGGCTGCAGAACCTCTAGGAAAACTTCACATTCTTGAATTCTTATCGTGCGTCCTTGGATTCAGCTTGAAACGTAACTCTTTGAATTCATTCCATGCGTTCGCATGCGCGCATGAGCGCTCAGTATCAGATGTGCCTTGATGGCTTGTGATTCCCCGATCGAGGGGCAAGATGTGATCTCTGTGAGTTGATGTTGGGCCAGTCTGGAGGACTTGAGGCCGGGTCTTTGGCTATGGCTGGAGCACTGAGGTGCTGATTGTGTGAGTAAGTGTTTTGAACTTATATGTTCGGTATTGTCCCTATTAGTGGAAGTGACGGCTGGATAGCCATGTGATGAGAATGTTAGTACTACGAGATGTATCTATGTAACTTGGAAGTGACGAGGAAGGTCTGTTGGATGATTAAAGAACTATTAGGTGTTTGAATTCCATCGTGATTCGAGGTATAGCCCCGAGTTATGGGCGTGTGAAGGATCTTTTCATGTTTTCTGGTTGTGGGTGAAGTAAATTTCATGTTGCGGTATGAGTTCAGACTCAGGAAGACTAAGTGGATGTGTAATGTGTATGACGGTGGAAGGTATACGGAAATGTTATATTGAGGCAAAGCAGATGGGTCATCTCCTGCGGAGCGTTCTGAAGTGGTGTGATCCTTATGTGTATGTTAGAAGATCTCATGTGTAATTGAAGGATACGTGTTGAAATTTGAAATTTCGGGTCGCTTAAGAGAGTGGGCTTAATTGTTGCGAGGATGAATGCGAGATTTGCAGAAGATTTACAGTACTGGATGATCTGTGTTTTCACAAACTTATAAATGATTAGAGTTTAGCCTCACTAAGGTATTGTGGCATCAATAAAGTACAAGTGTTATGAGTTATTGAGTGTATCTTGATCTATGGCTTCGAGCCAAGTGGGGGAGTCTTTTGTGAGCAGTTGATTGCACGGTTAGGTGCTATGTTGGTTCCAGTTTGGGGCGTGCGAGTGAATTAGCTATGGCTAGAGTAAAGGAAAAGTTTGACAAAGGTTATATTATGCTTCATAGGGTATGAGAATCACGGAATGTCTAGAGTGTTGTTGGTAAAGAATGCTCGGTGCATAGAGCAGGAGGTTGCTTGGTTGTATTGGGATGAGGATTTCATTTTGCGGTATCAGAGTGCCAATGAGGCACGGGTGGTCCTGTTCGTTAGGTCAAGTAAATTGCAGTTTGAATAAGAGTGGATGACTTGCGAGGATGGCTCCAACATGTCCAAGATTCTACAGGGAACAATCGGGTATCTTAAAGTTGCATGTGTGGTTACAAACTGTGTTTTCATTGGAAGAGGTTCAGAATTGTAGTATTTCTATGTTAATTATGGGAATCTATGTATCTGTATCAGGGAGGTAAAGGTAACGGGTTTAGGTTCGCGGGAAGTTCTTCAGAGTAAAGTATTCTGGAATATGGTGTTTTTGGGAATATTTGAGAGAGTATTCAGCGGCTTATGGGTCCTAGACAGTGTAGTTTTATGCTTGGGTCTAGTATGGTGAGCCTGGGTTGAGGAATTGTGGTGCTACAGCAAGGGAGAATATCAGGTTGAAAATGAATCAGAAGGAAATTTAGATAGATGGAGTAGCTTGATAGTAGACCAGATCGGTATGGTAAGGATATGATTAAATCTTTGTGTGTGTTCAAGGTAATGAGTTCGTGCAGGTATTTCGCAGCAGTACCCTTAGGTTTGGATTGCTTGTAGCTTGGTTAAGTTAGAGGGAGTCAGTTCTGATGGTTCGGTTTTGTGCAAAAGGGGATTCGTAGAATTTTTGATAATTTCTACCATGGTTAGAGATGTGTGATTTCTTCTGGCATGAGGAGCATGAGATGTATAGTGATTTTCTCCTGGATGGGATCAAATGGAAAGTTCTTGACTAGTGAGTATATATTTGATTGTGGCTCGGAAGGAATTGTGAAGTTCTCATACTTATCATAGGATGGCATGGTATATGTGGTATGTTGTGTAGGGTTGAGATTGGCATGGGTAAGGTCACAGTTCAGTTCTGAAAGGAAGGTTATAAATTCTTAGACAGCACGGCAGTTTCAGACGATTAGGTAGATGATATTACTAAATGGTGTGTCTTGATAAGCGTATAAACTTCAAAAAAAGGGCAATGTGTTTGAATTAAGGATACTTCATTAGTATTGTGGCACTCTCTTGTTGGATTCGACTGTTGATATTCAGATTGGCTTGGTAGCACAAAAGAATTATAGGAGTATCCCTCGTGGAATGATCAGGTATCAGATGTGTGTTAGATGTTCGGACAGTGTAGCTAGGATCAGATATGGCGATTCATCTGCTTTATGGATTGAGAGACTGAGAGTTTCCATGATCAGATGGCTTTGTGGTTGCGGACCGTGAGAAAATATCTAAGGTTAGTCAGAGGGTAGTATGTGCCATGGTTCAGTCATTGCGAACCTTCAAAGAGTTAATTATCTATTGTGGGTGACCAGAGTTGATTTGGGGTTCATCGATAGTCCAACATGGATGTGAGTTCTGCACCTGGTCAGATTTGTTTACTCCGAACTGCTATTATTGGGAGATGTGCCATTCGATTGTTGTTGAGCTTATTCGTGATATGTGAGTTACCCTCCTGTGTTACGAGGAGTTGAGATTTGGTGGTTATATGCACAAATGGTGCGATTTCAGTGGGGCTTTATAGCGGGATTTGAATGAGATGGGTATTTGGGTGTTGCATGATTTGTTGCACATTGGATATGTTCCTTCGGGCTGGTGTGGCATTGTGTCATTTGCTTCTCCATGGTTATGGTGGTTCACTTTTGGGTGCTAGGCATCAAATTGGCTTTGTTGATGGTTTTGGGCATAGTGACTTGAGGAGTTTCATGTGGAGCAGTGTTTTTGGATAGGATCGCGCATTGTAGCGAAGCTACGTGGAGATATGACCTTTCGGGTTAGATTCATGTGTTCTATTTCTATGATGACGGGTTCTCAGCCTTGTGTTGTGATGGTATTGGTGAGCTTGTGGTACAGCTCTCTCATTTGAGTCATTTTCATGGTTTGAGTACGTTCAGATCGTTGCTTATTAGTACACGGATTGCACGAGTTGTGGCTTTAGATGGTATTGGTGTGTCATGTCACCAGAGTAATTGTGTTAAAATCAGATGAGATTGTTGGGATCTAGAATGAATACAAACGGATTCGGTTTCAGCGTATTGGAGGGATATATTGATGCTCGGCTCAGAAATTTCCTATGGTCGTTGCCAAAGGAGAAGTGGCTTCATGAATGGTTGACCTGAGGAATGGTTATGGCTTACTGTGTGTTTTATTTATATCTGGCAGTATATGAAAATGTTAGGATGAGACTTTGGTTGATAAGAGGCTTTCTATCGGTCTCGGTTGTTGTGTGCAGCTGCTGTGATTAGAAGTTATCGCTACAAGTGTCGAGTATGTGGTATATCATGTGATTGCCCCGGAGTTAGCAGGTGTGGGTTATTACAGCTTGTTCGGGCTTATTCAGAGTATAAATGTGAAATTCTGATTGTATTGATGATTTCGGAAGTGGAAATGTGGTTCTATGATTTATGGGCTAGATTGGATTGTGAAATTTCAGTTTCTATGTGTTGTCAGACCTATAGGAGGTAGGGTGACGTGGGATCACCCCCGGGTTTATGCATGGTAAAGTTATTCAGCTATTGGTTGGCTTCTAGAACAACTCTGGGTACGTTCGAGGACGAACGTGTGTTTAAGTGGGGGAGGATGTAACGACCCGACCGGTCGTTTTGAGCTTTTGCACTTTGATCGCCAGTTCTCGGGCATGACTTGCCTCGTGTGATGCATTATGACTGATTTAAATCGTTGGTTTTGGTTTTCATGGAAATCGGAATGAATTCGAAAGAACAGTCTCAGTTGAACACTTTGAATTTGAAAGGTTTGACCAAGAGTTGACTTATTTGTATATGAGCTCGGATCGGTGGTACGGTTCAACAGAGGCAGAGATGGAATCAAAATCAAAATATAAACAAAAAATCAAAGGGATTCAAGTATTCAACATATAATTAATTAGCAAAGGAAAACAAAGAATAAAGATGGACTGATAAATGAGTTTTTTTCTTTTTTTTTTTGTTCAAATATAGATGTTTAATGAAAAAACTTTAATACGGAGGTTTATTCCAATACAGTAAGCAGGAGTCCCTGATGTATTTTTACATCAATTATTAATAAAACTTAATTATCTTAAATTAATAGTATAATTTAGTATAAAAATATTTTAGATCTTAAGTATATGTCACTAGGCATGAGGACAAGTTGTAACTGATCAAATATGGCACGGAAGTCTTGAAATTACACACATGAAGCTGGGAGATTGTAGTGCATTTGGTGAGCTTCCCAATCCTCATATCCCATTCCCTTATCCTCTTCCCCTCCTATATATATGCTATGAATCTAAATTAATCGGATCAATAATTAAATACTGAATAATGGATGATTTTATCGAAAAAAAACAAAACTACTGCATGTCCAGTCATATCGGTGACCTTAGATTAGAAGACGGAGAAGCAAATACCCCTAAAACTGTTTTCCTTTTATATACGGGTAAAATCGGGGCAGTGTTTTTTCTGATTTCGATAAGGAAACAAAAGGGAAGCACGGCTCGACACAACTACAAGCGAGGCCGAAGGACCCCTCGTATCGAAACCCGGGAGGAGTGAAAGATGCATCTGGGATCGGCCACGGTCAAATAACGGACCCAGACCAAGTAAGGTTTCTGGACAACGGGTAACGCGGGAACAATTGTCACACCTCCTTTTTACACACCTACCCCGAAGGATAATGTATAAGGGAGTTTTTCCATTTAAAGTGACATTATTCGAAATGGGATTATTTATTTGTTTTTAGAGTCGCCACTTGGGATAGGATTGGCTTTTGGTGTCCCAAGTCACCGGTTTAACTTGAATCCCAAATCGAGGAAAATTTCGACTTCCCAATTGGAGTCTGCGAACCAGAAATTCTGAATAAGGAATTCTGTTGACCCGAGGAAAGGTGTTAGGCACCCCCGGATCCCGTGGTTCTAGCACGGTCGCTTAAATTATTATAAATGGCTAAAATCTAATTTTTGTACATGCTCCAACCTATAGTGCAATTTTAAGATTATTTACCGCTTTTAGCTAAATTTTAAGAAAGTGAACGTCGTTTAAAAACGTGTTTTCAGATCACGTCACATGAAATGCACCCGGATCCTCGACAAATTTTTATTCAACGTTTTTAGATTTGGATTTTGGTTGCACGAAATGCATACCCGTATTTAGGAAGGTAAAATTAGTAAAAAACGCGCCTAAAGCGACTAACGGGTTATTATCTTTGCGGAGGGCCGTGAAATTCGCTAAACGGCACGCCCCAAATTCTAAGTATTTTAATAGGAGTATTTAATGAGGGCCCCGCAATTTATGTATTTTATTTGGCGAGGCTCATCTCATTTTATTATTTAAAGGTTGTCCTAAAGCAAACTAAGATTTTCTATTTATTTATTTTTGTCTCTAAAAGGGCCTAATTAATTTACATTTATAAATTCGGGCCTCGAGTTCAAGTCCGAATTCAAACAAAAGGGAGGACCCTCTTAATTTGAACCCGCTACCTAACTCGAAAACCTAAATTTACATTGCAAATTAATTCCCTATATTCCTAATGTAATTTTTAAGGGTTTTTGACTTCTAGTATTTTTGGGCCTTCAACTTGGATTTTTTGAACTCGGCCCAACAAATAAGATAAACACAATCTGTTATTTTATTGAGTTGTTGCCAACTCTAGGCCTCAAAGCAAGCCTCATTAATGAGCTGAAAACTGGAATTGGGCCAGCCTGTGTGTGATTGAGGCCCAAACGTGTTCAGTAGCAAAGAGAGAGAAAATGCAGCTCCATTTGGTCAAATAACTATTACACTAACTCTTTTATTGTATTAATAAATTCCTACATACTGAAGTTCATACTGAATTATTGCTTTGATTTGGAAAGGAAAACGTGAAACAAACCTCAATTACTGTAAGTGTGATTCCAATATGAACTATGAGTTCTACTCATTTTTGGTACTTGTTTTTTTTAACTACCATAATTTTCCTAGAATCATTAGCCAGACTAGATTCAAATGCACTATGCNATAGAAGCAAAAAATACAGAAAATAAGAATTAGAAGAAGGAAGAACTAAGAAGGGTCTAACTTCTAAGGGAGAAAGAGCATACACTGATACACAATGGAGAGTTGGAGGCAGAGGCAGATTGTGGTACCAGTGATTGTCAATCAACAGAGGCAGCAGAACCCTAGCTTTTTTTGATTTGGGAATTGGAAGAAAACGTTTGTCGTTAAAGTTGGTGAGATCAGCCAGATGGAACTTGTGTGTGATAATCAAGCTGCTCTTCATATTGCGTCAAATCCAGTGTCCATGAGAGAACTAAACACATTGAGATTGACTGTCACTTTGTTAGAGAAAAGATACACTCGGGAGATATTGCTACAAAGTTTGTGAAGCGAATGATCAGCTTGCAGATATTTTCACCAAGTCCCTTACTGGTCCTCGTATTAACTACATATGTAAGAAGCTCGGTACATATGATTTATATGCACCAACTTGAGGGGGAGTGTTAGAATATTATGTGAATATATGTAATTAGTCCTAGTCCCTTATGTAATAGGAGTATGTTATGTGTTATGTATACATATAAATAGGGCTCATTGTAAGATAGAATATCAATAATAATATTTTCTCCCGTGCTTTCTCACAAAATCAATGTAAAAGATCATATTAAAAAAATTCACAATTCAAATCTTATTAATAAAATAAAATTCAATTTATTATAACTCCACTGGACGAGTTTTAGTTTTTTGTAATATTAATAATAGCCTTATTAAAAATACTAATTAAATACTTCTTTTTTTATATATATAAGGCATCAAACAACAATTTAGAAACTCATCATTCTACTTAATTCAAACTCTATCGTTCTTTATACTACTATAAGCTAATTCTAAGTATTTGGTGTTTGTGACTTTTTAACCCAAATACGCTATCCATGGCCCTACCTGACCCTATCTTTTAATTCCAGAAGGCAGATAAAAGCTGCACGATTAGGAGTGGCAAACGGGCAAGTCGGATCGGATATGGTTCGGTCGAAAACGGATGATGAAAAAACGGATCAAATCCGACCCAACCCATATTTAATACGGATAAAAAACGGGTTAACCGGCAGATAATATGGATTACCCATATTATCCATAACTTCTTGTATATGATCACTTTTGTGAGAATTCTTAGTCTTCCTAACTTGAGGAACCCCCAATTTGAGGGTTTACAAATATAAAAGTTAGACCCATTGGTTAACCATTGGTTACTCATTGGTTATCCAATTTCTAAATGGATAATATGGTTCTTATCCATATTTGACCCGTTTTTAAAAAGTTCATTATCCAACCCATTTTTTAGTGGATAATATGGGTGGTTAACTATTTTCTTTTAACCATTTTGCCACCCCTATGCACGACTATCGATTTTAATTATAATGGGATCGAATGTTCAATGAGAATAGAGTGAAAAAAGGCGAACTATCTATATATAAAAATAAAGCTGAGAATTGGCATGATGATGTGACAGTCCTCTAAAGCAGCATTTTTATCTATCTTTTTTCCTATTTTTTTTGGACCTTTATTCATATTTTTTGTACAACTCCATTATTAAACTGTTTAAATAAGGGAAGAGGAGGCAATTTTGAAATTGAAATACATCTTTCATTATATACATTATTTATGAATGTTAAATAAGGGAGAGGAAGAGATTCCCCATTTATCCTTTTTCCGTTTTTTCTTGCGTTTCCCCTATTATTTTTCCATTTATTTATGTTCTCTATCATATAGGAACTTCAATTTAGTATTGCTATTTATGTTCTCAAAATTCATGTTCTTCCAAGACGAGGGGAACGGCTGCAACAATTAATGCAAGTAATGGTAGCAATTTGAAGGTTTTATACAACGTTTAACATAATGGTGGCAATTAATCTTCATTCATTTTCTTTTTTTAAAAAGCTTAGTATGAATAAACTTTAAGTGATAAGAAAATTCAGGGGATCTAAAAAAAGCAGGGCATTTGCATCTATACCCGTTTTTTGGGTCACGTTTTAACTTGTGCCCGTTTTGCAAAAAAATTTGCAAGCGTACCCGCTTTTTCGCGTAACTTCAGCATACATGGTTGAAGTAGCAAAGGCAATCACGTAAAACTTCAGCATTCTAGTAGACGGGCCTGAAGTAGCAAGTCTGCTGAAGTTTTTGTTTGTAATTGCTGAACTTAAGCATAGTAGCTGAAGTTTTGTTCTCTATTTGCTGAAGTTTTTGTTTGTAATTGCTGAACTTAAGCATAGTAGCTGAAGTTTTGTTCTCTATTTGCTGAAGTTTTTGTTTGTAATTGCACTAAATAAGCTGAAATTTTTTTGTCCTAGATTCATTAGTTTTGTCATTAAGCTTTTTCAAAAACTTCAGCAGTAGCTGCTGAAGTTATTTAGTTCATTTGTAAAAACTTCAGCACTAAAAGCTGAAGTTTTTTTTGTCCTGGATTCAATAGATTTGTCATAAAGCTTTTTCAAAAACCTCAGCAGAAGATGCTGAAGTTATTTAGTTCATTTGTAAAAAACTTCAACACTATATAAGCTGAAGTTTTTGAAAAGGCTTTCTAACATACTAGATAAATAATCAGATTGCCAATAGTATCTAAATCATAAATTTTGGAAACAATAAACGTGAAAAGAACAGAATTATCATTGTCTACTAACTTACATACGTGGAAATATTCACAAATTATTGTCTACTAACTTACGTAATTATTTATAATTTATTTTTAAATAATCTGATAAACATATTTGTGGCAATCATCTCATGAACTGAAGTTTCATAGCAGCACCAACAGCAGTAGAAGAAAGAAGAAGAAGAAGAAGAAGAAGAAGAAGAAGAAGAAGAAGAAGAAGAAAACGAAGGAGGAGAAGGGGGAGGAGAAAGGGGGCTGAAGTTGTTTAAAAAGTGGGTAAAAGTTAAAACTTAAAAAAAAAAGGGGTATAGATTTAATGGGGGCGACCAAATAGGGCGCCTCGTGCAATTTTTACAAAAAAAAAAAAGCAGTGAATTGGAAGAGGTATCTACCACCAGTGGCTAACAACTATGTGTTTTTTCCCTCCATGATGAGTTTNAAAGGAATCAGGTCAGTGTAGTTCGGGAGTGTTTGGTAGCTGGGACTACCAGGAGCTGTGAATTTCACTGCTGTTGCTGCTGCTACTGCTTGCTGACCTCCTTATTACACAAAAAGGAAAATCAAAACTAAGCTAGCTATGCCTATCAACTATGAGTTACAAGATTCCTATCTAATTCTTTTGAAAATTGATCTTGAGTCTTAGCTGATTTTGCTGTTGACTTCGATCTGAATCTTGATGCTCGCAAGTTGTAGGTGTTTACTTCTTCACGCAACAGTGGGTCAAAACAGGATCAGCGGAGCTTGTGACTACAATAAGATTTTGAGCAATCCGCACCCTTGTTTGCTTCACATTTGAGTTCATCTCTTTTTGTTCTTTTTTTCTTTTCTTGATTTCTGGATTGAGATTTATTCCATTGGTCATCTCACACCTTGTGTCTTGAGGTTGACCTGCTTAGGATACCAAAACAAACAAACGAATGAAATTTTCTGCCCCAGTTTTCACTAGGAAAATTTCGTGAGTTAGTTGTGACACATATCTAAGCAATCAAATCAGGAATGTGCAGAGAGATCCTCGTTTTTTTTTTTTGGGATTTGGAAAGAAAAAGCTCCTTGGTTTTTTGGCCGGGAGATCCTCGGTTTTTTGGCCGGGATTTTGGAAAGAAAAAGCTCCACGGTTTTTTGGCCGGGAGATCCTCGGTTTTTTGGCCGGGATTTGGAAAGAAAAAGCTCCACGGTTTTTTGGCCGGGAGATCCTCGGTTTTTTGGCCGGGATTTGGGGAAGAAAAAGCTCCACGGTTTTTTGGCCGGGATTTAGAAAGAAAAAAGCTCCACGGTTTTTTGGCCGGGAGATCCTCGGTTTTTTGGCCGGGATTTGGAAAGAAAAAGCTCCACGGTTTTTTGGCCGGGAGATCCTCGATTTTTTGGCCGGGATTTGGAAAGAAAAGGCTCCACGGTTTTTGGCCGGGAGATCCTCGATTTTTTGGCCGGGATTTGGAAAGAAAAAGGCTCCTCGATTTTTTTTTTTTTTTTTGACCAGGAGATCCTCAGTTTTTTGGCCGGGATATTTATGGAATGGGATCCTATGCTACCATGATTTGTTTTTCTTTTGGGATTTTCATTTTTATTTCTTTCTTCTTTCTTCTTCTTTTGTTTTCCTCTTTTATGTTTTCCTTTTATTTAGCAAAACGCATGAAGGAACTTGGGGAGGGGAAACTTCCTTTTTGATCGTTTTCCTGCTGCAAAGCTGTTTCAGCGCTTGCGCATTTCATTTCTTTTTGGACTGCACCTGCTTCTTGCACGGTTGCTTTGAATTAAACATGTTTTCAACAAAGAACAATTTGTTAGTTTGAAACGGTGGTTGGTTTCGCGGCCTTGATCATCTCAATTGCTTGATCCCGGCCCCATTTCCGTTGGGAATTTTGCTGCTTGTTTGCCTTGAGGGTGAATCTCTTTTCAAACTGACCGGGTTCAGCCTTAGGACTTCATGATGACTCGCCCGTGTGGTCTCTAGCCCTTTCATTTTATTCTGCCCTTGGGACCTTTGCCTTTGACTTCCCCTTTTTTCAATGTTTTTGCTTTGAAAGCATCCACCACCATGGTCAGTCGGGATTGGCCTGACGCACTCGCTGAGGCTGGGTATTTTCTTCGACTCTGACCAGGCGGAGCCCTGTGAGCCGGTCCTGCCACCTTTTCTCTGTAATTGTTACGGAATCAGAGTTAAACCGAAAGGGATTCAAAGAAAAAGTATGCAAAAGGCAAGCGTATGATTTTAAGGAGAAGCGTCCCTTTCGGGGGAAAAGGAGGACTTATCTGGGGTGCATGCTGGCTTCAAATGAACATGACATGCTTTTTGGACTGGATGCCCGACCCACACAAACTTTCCAGCTTCTTGTGAACTCATTGATCCGTATTTCAAAAACCAGGGAACTTTGCCAGGACTCTTTTAGTGGTGAGATGTCTTCTTTTCGGCCGACAATGCCCTTTGTGGGTTTTCGCCAATCGACCTCTCTCATTTCTCTTCTCAACGTCGCCCGATAGTGCTCTTTGCGAGTTTTCACTAAGCGGACTCTCTCATTTTCAAATTCTCTACTCACCGTCGCCTTATGGTGCCCGAGGATTTTCACCGATAAGACTCTCTCATTTTATTTCTCTCAATTTGCATTGTGTCAGATTCCAATAATAACATTTTCCACTTCCCTGCCTTTGCCAATTGATCGGAAGGACTTGGACAAGGTTTTGGGGTAAAAAGGATTTTGGGCGGAACTACAACTTTGGAACCATTTCGGCGGATTCATGGCCGAACCATTATATCATCTGCCTCAGTTTCAACTTTTGGGGAAATTGGGATTTTTGCTTTGGTGTGACTGAACCCCAGAGTGAGGCTGCCTACGTACCCTTTCAGGATCAAGTCAAACGTAGTTCAGGGGAACAATTTTTGTTTTTGTTTTTGTTTTGTTTTTCTTTTCTTTTTTTTCTTTTTCCTTTTTCTTTCTTTTCTTTTCTTTTCCTTTTCTTTTTCTTTTTCTTTTCTTTTCTTCTTTTTATTTTTCTTTTCTTTTCTTTTTCGTTTTCTTTTTCTTTTCTTTTCTTTTCTTCTTCTTTTCTTTTCTTTTCTTCTTCTTTTCCGCTGGTACTTTCGGGTTCCAAAGAGGGTGACCAAAGAAGCGTAACCGGCTCAAAGGGTTTACGAAGGGTTGATAGTGTTTGGGTAGCGAGAAGGAAAGCCTTCGTCATCTCAATTGCACAAAAGCCATCATCGCAGGAGGCCTAGACATAGTACCTTTTTATTGCATCTGTATTGGTTGCTGCTTCGGGATCATCTCCTTCAATGTCTCCCAGATACACTGCTCCTCTTGACGGTATTTTCGGATGATGTGTGTTCCCTTCCAATTAAGAGCAAGCTTTCCTTTTGCTTCCTGGTGATGAGGAAGAATGCGTCTTAACACCAGTTGTCCTATTTCAAGATTCCCGGGCCGCAGTTTCTTGTTGTAAGCATGGGCCATTCTTTGTTGGTACAACTGCCCGGATGTTCCCTGAGTACAGCACACTCTTTTGTTGTAATGTATGGACCTTTCCAAACCGCGAACCAATTTTCCTTCAATTGTTCCAATTCTTTGTTTTATTTCCTCAAAGTCACCTTCTTTGCATTTCGACTCTTGATTCATGATTTCGAAATCTGACAGTGTTTTGGGGTCTAGGCATGAGGTCCGCAAGCATGTCATGTTATTTAAAGCCGCATTATTAGGACTGAAAAGAGAAGATGAAAAGGAAAAAACAACAAAATTAGAAAAAATAAAAAGAAGAATGGACGATGAAATATTGATTTCATTTCTTGGAATTGGAAAGATAACAGGGTTTACATTCAAGAATTTAAAGACAAGAAACTAAAAGAAACATCCGAGTTACACCCTGAAATAACTCGGGATGCAGAAAAGATGGCAGGGCTAGTCTACCGGGACTCCCTCCTAATCGGGAATGGCGTAGCCTTCCAGTTTTGGAGTTTAGCATCTGGTCCCATATAGAGCATCTCAGCGGTGCTAGTATCTTCTCCCGGCTAGACCATGTGGGTTTCGTAGAGCATTTTCCTCATTGCCCCACGTATTTCCTCACTTTCTTCAGCCATGAAAACCCCATCATCTTCCTCTTTACCGTATTCAGGCTTGACAAAAGTGTCATACAAATGTACCACCTCATAATTAGCCATTTGCATTTTTCTGAAGAACACTTCTGCTTCCTCAGCACTCACAGGCTTCTTAGGCGGGAAACGCCTTCTGGTGGCATTGTTTATCTCCTCTACATTTGAATATTTCTCAACAGGGGGGTTTTCTAACAGCTCTCCCAAGATCTCTTTGCCCTTGTACGTAACCACCGTCTGATGATAATTCCATGGTACCGCAGCAGGGTTCGTCATAGGCTTCTGTGGTACGCGTCCAATAACCACTGGCTCATTCAGCCGAGATGGTTTAATTGTCCCCCGTACACATAGGCTTGCTTGGGTATGTACAT
>NW_017675332.1:0-5095 GCF_001879085.1 Nicotiana attenuata
CCACAATGACAAAGATGTACTTCTTTAATCCTCTGTTAGGTATCCTCATAGGTCTACACAGATCCATATGAAGAAGATCCAGTGGCCTTGAGGTGCTTACTTCCTTCTTTAGTTTAAACAAGGACCTGACCTGCTTCCCTTTTGCACAGGCATCACACACCATAAGATCCTTGAACTTAGACTTTGGCAACCCACGAACCAGGTCCTTCTTGATCAACTTGTTCAGTAATGAAAATTTTGCATGCCCCAGTCGTTTGTGCCACAACTCAGCATCATCATCAACGGTACTTAGGCATGTTAGATCACCACTATTCAGTGAGTTGAAATCTGCAACATAGATGTTCTTGAACCGTTTTGCTATAAATACCACTTCATCCATTATGAGACTGGTGACAGTGCATAACTTTGACAAGAACACCACTTTGATTACTTATCACTGATTTGGGACACGTTCAACAAGCTATATTTTAAACCATTTAGATAGTACACATTTTCAATTACATGAGAGAGTGTTTTGCCAATTTTTCCAACACCAAGAATATAGCCCTTGTTGTCATTTTCAAAGGACGCACTCCCACCTTGGAAGGCCTTGAGTGAGAGAAAATTATTCATTCTTCCGGTCGTATGCTTAGAGCAGCCACTATCCATGTACCATTTTTGACTATACCCCTCACTCTAGCCTACACACAGAATCACTTATTAGAATTAGGAACTCAACTTGGGTCCCTTAGTAATAATACAAAGGGTGAATAAAACTCCTTTTTGTCCATGCAGGAAACACATATTTCTTTTTCAGAAGATTAGGTTCCTCAACGGTAGGCTTCTTTTCAACAAAAAACTTGTTTTTCTGCTGAGACTGAATTTTTTCTTTACAAGAATTCTTGAAATGACCAGTTTGATCACAATAAGTACAAAGACAATTATCAACCACATTTACATACTTGCTATGGGGATTATATGAGGTTTTAGCCTTATGGAACCCGATTCCTTACCTGTTTCCACTATTACTCTTGTACATATACGTTATAAAATCAGAGGACTAGGTCCATTTATGTGACTTATCAAGATCATTTTTAATATTTTAGATCCTCCTGGATTTGTCTATTATTTTCAAGCTCAGCAGCAAGACTTGTTTTAATTTTATTGAGCTCACTTTCAAGCTCAAGTTGATCCTCACTACCCACTTCTTTTCTCTTAGGGGTGTTCATCCATTTTTCCATTTGATTTTTCAACAAGGTATTTTTTCTAGTTATCTCTTCCACTTGTTCCTTTAGATCTATCATTACAACCACCATATCATCCCCTTCTTGTTCTATATCACCAATTTCCTCAGTTAATGCATTTTTCTCATTGATAAGGTTATGATAAGCATCAATCAAAACATTTTCTAAAGACATCATTTTCTTTTGAGAGTAAGTTTTCAAGTTTCTTTGAACATCAAGAAAATTTACCTCGTCTTCCTCCTTGTCCTTATCATCATTAGATTTTTCCATGAGTGCAAATCTAGAATCATACTCTAAAAATCCACTTTCAACAGCCACCATAGATGTGTCTCCTTAGTCATCCTCACCATCAGATTCACTGGAGAAATCTCCCCAGGCAGCCAGAGCTTACTTCAGAACGTTGTCAATAACATCTCTTCTCTTAAACCTCCTGTCACTGACCGGGTTCCTCCTGGCCATCTTGTCAGTGTTGTTTTTGTTGTGATCCTAAGATGATGGTCTTTAATGAAGTGTCCTGACTTTCCACACTTATGACAGCAATTATTTCCTTTAGAGTTTCTGTTGGAACTTCCTTTCTTGGGTATTCCTCCATTTATTCGAATCATCTTTTGGAATCTTACAGTAATATAAGACATGTCTGACTCATCACTACTTGAGTTACTATTGGTAGGCTTGAGAACCAGGCTATTCTCCTTCTTGGGCTCTGTTCTTTCAAGATCTTTCTTCTTCTTCATCTCATAAGTTTTGAGATTTCTAATGAGTTCATCAATGGTCAGTTTTTACAGGTCTTTGGCTTTAGTGATAGTATTCACTTTACTTTCCCAAGAACCTAGTAGAACGATGAGTATCTTCCGGACCAGCTTGTTTGTTGGGATGACTTCTCCAAGGGAGTGGAGCTCATTGATAATGGAGGTGAAACGTGTGTGCATATGCTGAATGCACTTAGCCTCCTTCATTTTGAAAAGCTCACACTCAATAGTAAGAATATCAATTTTGGACTGCTTAACCTGAGTAGTTCCCTCATGGGCAGTTTTGAGAGCTTCCTAAATCTCCTTAGTAGACTCGCATGCTGAGACGCGGTTATATTCATCTGGTCCAATGCCACAAACAAGAATCTTCTTTGCTATGAATTTCTTTCCAATAGCCTTTCTATCAGCATCGTTGTATTCTTTTCTTATTTTTGGTACAGTCCTGGTTCCCTCACCAATAGCTTTCATGGGAACAAAAGGACCATCACAAATCATGTCCCACAGTTCTGAGTCCTCAGCCATGATGAAGTCATGCATTCTTGTTTTCCACCATCCATAGTACTTGTCATAGAATCTCGGGGGTCTTGTGGTCGATTTTCCTTCCTTGAGGTTTGATGGAGCAACCATAATGAAGATCATTTGTAGGTGTTAACCTTTTAGAAAGAACCTGCCCTGATACCAAATGATAGAAATGAAGGGTCTACCAAACAGTATGAACTATGATCTCTATCAGTTCCCATAGTAAACAAGAAATAAGTAAAGAACACATGATATTTATATAGAAAACTCCCTACTCAAGGGATTAAAAATCACGACCTACCCTAGTAGAATATTAACTCCACTAAACTGAGCAAACTTTACATTAAAACCTAATGCAATCTAGGAATTTAAATCTTTAATCCTCACCCCTAAAAATAATTCTATTATAAGTCCTTTGCAATAACTCTATTACAAAGCACCACTCTTGACTAACTCTAGTCAAACAACTAAGACAATAATGGTTAAATGATGTCCTACAAAATACTTCTAAAAAGTCGTGTAGGAATACAAGTAAATTACAAAACACAAAGACACAACAAACTTGAGAATTCAAGACATCATCAGTGTTGGAATATGGTCCTTAGTTTGTAGAAGCTTTGTTCTTGAGTGCACCTGGAGGAAACAGTGGCGGCTGGCACTTGAATGATAGGTTTTTCAGGTTGTCAAGTATTAGGTCAAACCTTGTATAATGTTTTTTTATGTGAGGGAGTATGTGTGAAGAGATAGGGACATTTCAGCTTTTGGTTTCGCCTCTAGCTGCACTACTACCAGTCGGTATAGTCAAATAGCTTTTACAACTGTAGAGTTGACTGTACGACAGTTGAGGAACTTATCCTATATGTTCCCTTTGTTGTTTTCTTATCCGATTTCTTGAGAATTTGGCCAGACAACTGAGCATGTTGCAATAAGAGCAAAGGAATTGATTGTATCAGGTTCCTATCTGGTTCCTCCGTGAAGTTTGACAAATCATCAAAATCATAATCGCATAACTTATCAATTTTCTCCTTTTTTGATGATGACAAACTCAAAATTTGATATTCCTTTTGAGAACCAGATTCTCAGCATGATCCAATGTCCCCCCTATGAACCAGATCCCCGTAACTATCATCGAAATTATCATAGGCACTATCATTTGAATTATTTCCAATGTCAATAATATTTGCCGAATTATCTATTTTCTGCTTCTCACTTTTCTCTTTCATCTTAGGACAATCTCTCTTGTAGTGACCTTTCTCCCCGCACTCATAAGAGTTCTGCTTTCTTGCTCTAGACTTCGACCTGGCTATTGACTTTTCTGTATTAAAGTCTTTCTGTTGTGTTCTTCCTCTACTCACAAGACCCTTACCCTCAATTCTACTTTCTGGAAATCTCTTCTTCAACTGTTTAGATTATAGTGCATTACTAACATCTTTCAATGAAATATTATCTTTCCCATATAGTAACATATGGGAAAAAGTATCATAAGATGGTGGTAGGGAACATAACAAAATCGAGGCTTGATCCTCCCTCTCAATTTTAATATCCGTATTCTTAAAGTCCATTATAATTGAATTACACTCATCAAGGTGAGTTTTAACAAGTGTACCTCCATTCATACGACGATTCTATAACCTCTTTTTCAGGTAGAGGTGGTTTGTCAGCAATTTCCAAGGATACAGATCTTCCAACTTTTCCATGACGTTGCTACAGAAGTTTCTTCAGCAATTTTTCAAAGAATTCTATATGTAACGCTCATGAAGATCGCACTCAAAGCCCTCTCTTTCACGTCTGCCTTCTCTGTCTCTTTCATCTCTTTAGGAAAATTCTCCTCAATTACCTTCCATAACCCTTGTAACACCAGGAATAATTTCATCCTAATCTTCAATAGACTAAAATTATAAACCCCATCAAATTTCTCTACTTCATACTTTCTTGAAGATAATGAAGACATCTTAACCCTAGATTATATGTAGAAACCCGAATCTCGTTCTGATACCAATTATTGCGGAAAATCGTGTGTTAACTAGCAAACAATCACACACAAAGTAAATAGAGAATAAAAATTTAACACAAAAATTTAACGAGGTACGGCTAAGACTAATCCTCTCGAGGTAGAAGCAGATAGAGTACTCCACTATGAATGAGAAGAAAACTACAATACAATCTATAGATCCCCAACTACAACCCCTATATATAGATCTCAAATAGTTTCAAACCTATAAGAGAAAGATTTCCCGATCCGACAAGGACAATAAGTTTTCATTTCCAAAATCAATTAGAACAATAGGTTTTCCCAAACCCGTAGGGATTATGAGTTTCCTAAAAATACAAAAAAAAAAAAAAAAAAAAAAAAAAAAAAAAAAAAAAAAAAAAAAAAAAAAAAAAAAAAAAAAAAAAAAAAAAAAAAAAAAAAAAAAAAAAAAAAAAAAAAAAAAAAAAAAAAAAAAAAAAAAAAAAAAAAAAAAAAAAAAAAAAAAAAAAAAAAAAAAAAAAAAAAAAAAAAAAAAAAAAAAAAAAAAAAAAAAAAAAAAAAAAAAAAAAAAAAAAAAAAAAAAAAAAAAAAAAAAAAAAAAAAAAAAAAAAAAAAAAAAAAAAAAAAAAAAA
>NW_017675332.1:5120-27759 GCF_001879085.1 Nicotiana attenuata
ACCAATGGTTATAATTAGACGTAGCAAACGGGCGGGTCGGGTCGGTATGGTAATGCAAAAACAGATTAATTATTCCATCAATATGGATAGAAGTGGGTTAACCTGCGGATAATATTGGTATCTATATTATTCATGGTTTCTTTACATAAGATCACTTTTGGGAGAATTCCTAGTTTCTCAAACTTGAGGAACCCTAATTTGAGTCTTTATAAAAAAAGTTAAACACATTAGTTATCCATTGGTTATCCATTTTTTAAGTGGATTAATATGTTCTTATCCATATTTGACATGTTTGTAAAAAATTTATTTTCAATCTATTTTAGCGGATATATATATATATATATATATATTATTATATATATATATATATATATATATATATATATATTATATATATATATAACTATTTTTTTTTAACCATTTTACCACCACTACTTATAATATAATGATACTTGTAGAAGTAGTCAACTAATAAGTGTGAGTCTCATGCTCATGTACACTTTCCCTTGTTTCTTATAAATGCTAATCAAAAGTTTGCACGATGTGTTCCTCCATAGGGACTGGTCTTGGCGAAATATCCCCGTTTTAACTTGTTTAAGCTAAATATTTTTGCTTTTTACTTTGTATACGGCCAAAATCGAAGAATTCCACTTTGGGGCTACTTTGGCACTCCACGCCCAGCCTCGAGGACCTCAAAGCAGAATTTGAAGTGTGAACCCGAGGTGCGTCCCTCGAGGGAGTATATCGAAGGTCAGTCTCAGAGCAGCACAAATCGATGATCGTCATATAAAGGCGGGAAAGCTCCCGAGGACACGTGGTTAGAGCCGACCAGGTCTGCAAGAATAGTACAAATCTGTACTGAGCCATTATACAGTTGTACCGGTAGCATTTCCTCGTCATTATTAGACATGTACTACGTGGGGATTCCCCCTTCATATATAAAGGGGACCCTTGTCATTTTGTAAAGGGCGACGACACATTATTGAATACAATAGAACATTCTCTGCTCTTCTTGCTTAAACATGCTCAACAATTACTCTATAGATTTATTGCTTGTTCTTTCATTGTTCATTTATTTTTCTTTATTTATTGCTCATTATTAACCGCAAAAGGCTATCTTTGAAGCCTTCATTATCATTGTTTCTTCATCAATTGTTCATTGCTAACTGCCCTAACTACCTCGAAGCCCCAGTTCTAGCCAGCTCGAGGCTCAGTTTTGTGATAGCTTTAGTTTGCATTTCTTATTCTCTTTATTTACACTTAGCATCTATTTCCTAACAACTAGTATTGAAATAAATCACGTATTTTTAGAACTACAAATCAAATATAATTGTCATACCATTTTCAAGGTAAACAGTTTGGCGCCCACAGTGGAGCTAAAAATAATAGTGATTGTTTTGGTGCTAGCTTTCTGAAAACGCAAGTTACTCTTCACACTTTTTCTTGTCCAAGAATCTCTGATTTCAGGTCAAAAAATGTCTAACTCTGCAAATCCACCCGAAAACAACGGTATTGGGCTTCGTGGAGAGAACGGTGTAGATGTCGGTTTACCACCGCAAAACCCAGGGGTAGCACCAGCACAAATCCCCGTCGATGTGAGCTCACGGAACGCTATGCATGTTGATGTAAGTTCTCACACCAAAGGAAGTACGCGCGGGGAAAACCTACATGAAGCACAGGGGACTCCAGCTCGGAAGGAAAGAGAAGTTAGCCTTCAAGTCATTTTTGAGATGTTGCAAGCAAAACAAGTGGCTATTTCTCAGCTACAAAGTCAACAAAAAGCTCCAAGCACAACAGCACCGGAAACGGCTCCTCGAGTCGAGCAGGCACCAGAGAGATCGAGTAACAACGGGTTAGCAGCAGACCCCGCTATTATGAAGATGCTCGAGGACCTCACCAAAGTGATTGAATCAGGAGAAAAGAATATAGAGGCTAACGATAAAAAGGTGAAGATATATAACTCGAGGGTCGATCAGATTGCGGGCGCACACCCGATTATGAAGGGCGTAGATTCAAAGAAGTTCATACAGAAACCATTCCCACCAAGTGCGGCTCCGAAGCCAATCCCGAAGAAATTCAAAATGCCCGATTCCCGAAGTATAATGGGACCACGGACCCCAATGAGAACATTACCGCTTATACTTGTGCTGTAAAAGGGATGACTTGAAGGATGACGAAATCGAGTCCGTCTTGTTGAAGGAATTTGGAGAAACACTGTCAAAGGAGGCTATGATGTGGTATCATAACCTACCCCCGAATTCAATATATTCATTTGCCATGTTGGCAGACTCTTTCGTGAAGGCACACATTGGTGCCATCAAGGTCACCACCAGGAAGTCCGATGTTTTCAAAATCAAACCGAGAGAAAACGAGATGCTAAGGGAATTCGTATCTCACTTTCAGATGGAGCAAATGGAATTACCACCAGTCTTCGATGACTGGGCAGTACAGGCTTTCACTCAAGGCTTGAACGAACGAAGCTCGATAGCTTCGAAGCAGCTAAAACAAAATCTGATCGAGTAGAGCTGCCGATTGTTCCTCTAGGGCCTTCACCCTCTCGATCTCAATAGACAAATCGATGCCCTCTGCATGTACATCCTCGAGCCCATCTCCGAGATCTTAATCGGGCATGCTCCAGGGCCCGGGTCAGTTCAAGCTCGGCATCTTTAGATACCTTCCTAGCTCGAGCATTAGCAGCAGCAACATCTTCTCGGTACGAGGATATGAGCGCATCGACTTCTTACTTGACTGCAGATAGCGCGGCGACCGATTCAGGATGGAGATCCTTATACTTACTACTATCCGCCCTCGCATCCTGAAGATGATGCTCAACCGAGGTCAACTTCCCCTGAAGGGCATCTCTCTCAGAGGCTATCTCGTCCACACGCTGCTTGAGTCCGAGAATCTCAATATCCCTGGCTTTGAGCCCCTCCCTCATCAGGACATCTTTCTTCTCAAGTTGCAAAAATCAATCCAAAGGTGTTAAGTGCTGAAATCGGACAGGCAAGAAAACAAAAACATATGAAGACTGTATTACCTACTCAGCAAGATCGATCCGCTCTCGAGATATCGTCTCCAAACGAGCCCGAAGGTCATGAAGTTCTTCCTCCCTTTTGGTAAAAAGAGCTTTGAGCTCGTCAGCATATGACGAGAGCCTCCTACACTCTTCCTCATAGCAGGTCAACTCAGCTTGGGACTTAGCAACGGCCCGATTGTAAAGAACTATAGCCTGAAAGCATCAAAGAATAAAATCAGGAAAGATGAGGATCGAAGCTCAGAGCGTAGTCGGCGAAAGATTACATGTTTGCATAGCCTCTCGGCTTCCTCGAGAATGAGCGAGACATTAAGCTCGGGGTTTTCTTCAACCCAGTAAAGAATCCTTCATACACGTCATTCTCCCCGAGGGACGCCCCCACATCGGAAGTCTCTCTATTATGGTCATCCCGTATCTCCCTCGGAGAGAATGCCAGACCCAACGGAGAATCACCCACTTTAATAACTCCGGCTGGATCGATCATGGCCTTCTATTGCCTCCAGGGAGCCTCAGAGCTGGGGCCCCTAACTCATTTACCGAATTCCCCTCGGCTCGGGAAATGTTTTGGCCATTGACCGTCTCAGGGACATCACCTAACCCATCCTCAAGAGCCTCTTCAGCCCAATGTGAGACAACATCAGCAACTTCTAGTTTGGAAGCCTTCGGCTCAACAGTCATCGGCTCAGCAAGACCCGAAGCAGACACGCTTCCTCTTTCCCCAGGTGCTAACAGGGAGTCATCTTTCTCTTCGCCCCCAGCTCGGGGGCTCTCTGCTGCTCCCAAAGTCAAGGTCGCTGAATCGACCTTAGGCTTTTGAGCTTTAGCCTTCTTCGGTTTTGGGGACTTAGCCGATGATTTTCTCTTTCTCTTCTTCTCCTTGGTAAGTTTTGGGGTATCTGCCTCCTCGGAGGGGGCTTCCCTCATCAAAGAGGCATCTCCCAGGCCTACACAAACACAAAAGGCAGGTACAAAAATGAGAATATAGTCAAGGGGTATCACCTATAACGAGCTCAAAAACGACAAAAGAAAAAACTCACCATGATTTTTAGCTTCCTATCGGGCCTTGGCCAGTTTGCGCCACACGCACTTAGCATACGGGCAACATGAATCAAGCTGGCGAACCCAGCCCGAGAGATCCTTAACCGCGCCAGGGTACCACACAACAGCTGCATCATCAATGGGGATTAGTTCAAGGGGGAAGGTGGTCCAAAGGAAAGAGAAAATACTTAATTAACATATTCTCTTACGATTCATATTCCATTCCTCGGGGAATGGCATCCTTTCAACGGGAATTAGATCCGAGGTCCTAACTCGAACAAAGCGGCTCATCCGCCCTCTGTCCTTGCCTTTGTCGGTACAAGCAAAGAGAACCTTTGGGGCCCGACGTTGAAGCTTAATCAAACCGCCTCGATAAAGTTGGGGGTTGTACATCCTAATCAGATGGTCAAGGGTAAAAGGCACCCCCTCAACCATGTTTGCAAAGTGTCTAATCATGTAAACAATGCGCCAGAATGATGGATGGATTTGGCCAAGCGTCACCAGATACTGTCTACAAAAATCAAGGATTACGGGGTCTATCGATGGTGAGGATGGTTCTACCAGACCTAGGGTAAAAGGATATGTGTATACGCTAGGGAAATAGGGTTTGTGCGTCATTACATCTTCCTTCCGAGAAGGAATCTCCACTTGCACCGCCTTTCCCCAGCGACAATAAGCTTTCACCTTCCCAATGTCGGTTATCAGGCTAATGTATCGGGACATGGGTTCGCACTGCCCCGGTTTCAAAGAAGGCTTGTCAACCGTGGAATTGGAGGATGTTTCACAGGGTCCGGGGATGCACTCCTCAAGAAGAGGAGGTACTATGGCCTTGCCCTTAGACAAGCGTAAAGATGAAGAAGCTTTATCATCATAGGGAATGGTTCTAGAGGTCTTCGCCATTTTTACTGAAAGATTTCAGAGGAAAAGAGAGAAACTGGATGAGAGACGAACACAAGAAGGAAGTAAGAAGAGCTGTTGAAAGTTTGATGAAGAGTAAGGAGTGAAGGATTGGAGTATTTATAGGTGCCAGTAGTGCACGTTTGAAAAAGTCGAAGGACGGCCAACCGTCGTAATCAATTCGAGGCTTTTCAAGAGCCGTGCGAACGTGACTTTTGAACATCCTTTTTTTTTACATCAGTCGCTCACATAACATAACTGAGGCAATGATGGGAGCATTGAAGAGTTGAAGAATCCAAATCGTTCCTTGTTATTTCATTCCAAGGAACGCGGGGACTACCTGTATACGGCCAAAATCGGGGAGTTCGACTTTGGGGCTACTGGGGCACTCCATGCCCGACCTCGAGAAGCTCGAAGCAGAATTTGAAGTGTGACCTCGAGGTGCTTCCCTCGAGGAAGCATATCGAGGGTAAATCTCGGAGCCGTACAAATCGATGACCGTCATAAAAAGGCGGGAAGTTCCGAGGGCACGTAATTAGGACTGACAGAGTCTGCGAGAAATAGTGCGAATCCGTACTGAGCCGTTATACATCTGTACCAATAGCATTTCCTCATCATGATTAGACATGTACCATGTTGGGATCCTCCCCTCCTATATAAAGGGGACCCTTATCACTTTGTAAAGCGGACGAAATATTAAATACAATACAACATTCTCTGCTCCTTGCTTAAACGTGCATAACAGTTATTCTATACATTTATTACTTGTTTTTTTATTGTTCTTCATTGCCCATTATTAACCACAAAAGGCTATCTTTGAGGCCTTCATTATCATTGCTTCTTCATCAGTTGTTCATTGCCTAACTAGACCTCGAAGCCCTAATCCAGCCAGCTCGAGGCTCAGCCTTGCGATAGTTTTGGTTTGCATATCGTATTCTCTTCATTTACACTTAGCATCTATTTCCTAATCAACTGGTACTGAAATAAATCACATATTTTTAGAACCACAAAATCAAATATAATTGTAAATACCATTTTCAAGGTAAACAATGCAGCACTAGCGCAGAAAAAGCAACTCTGTAAAGAAAGGTAGTTGCACAAAGCGGCAAAGCCCTCAATGAAAGGAAAGCAAGTATATATAAGAAGAGCGGCGACTACTCATTAACTTTGATAGCCAATCAGCTCTGACAAAGCAATTACAACTTTTTGGGAAAATATACCGATGGGGCCACTTCGGTCACTTCAAGGTCATGTTAGAGGAATGACGTCATCACACAGTGTTTGAGGGGTCAAATCGATTCCTTACCAACCCGACCGAGGGAAGGTATGCGACCAAAACCAGAACAACCCGACCTCAAGGGTCTCTGTTATTCCAAGACCAAGCTCAAAGGAGTTAAATTCAAGTTTGAGGTTTGACTTTGGCATGAACACTAAAAGGAAAAACTTTGAAGACATTAAACAAGAAAATCCTTTGCATTCCAAAAATATATTTACAAAAGTGCACTTACAAAACTCCCACGAGGAGTCCACATACAAAAGAAGAAGAAGTAAGAAGAGAAACGATGGACTAGTCTTCATCTTCACTACTCCCCGAGCTACTTGAAGAGTCCTCGTCCGAAGTAGTCGGAGCTGTCGACTCCCCTTCCAAGGCCTTCGCTTCTTCGATCTTGGCAGAGAGGTCGAAACCCTTGGCATGTAATTCTTCAATGGCCTACCTCTGAGATTCTAATTGAGCATGTGCAAGGGCACGAGCTAGTTTGAGCTCGGCCATGTCAGATATCTCCCTGGCTCGAGCATTCGCTGCAGCAGCATCTTCCCGATACGTGGATATGAGTTCATCGGCTTCAGACTTGTCCACGGATAACGCGGTGGCCGACTCAGCATGAAGCGCCTTGAATTTGTGAGCCTCCTCTTTAGCACCTTGAAGAAGACTCTAAGTCGAGGCCAGCTCTCCTCGAAGAGTATCCCTTTCCAAGGCCATGCTACCCTTGTATTGCCTCAGCTCAAGGATCTCCACATCTTTGGCCGCAATCTCTTCCCGAAGCTGCCCCACTAGGGCATCCTTTCGCTCAATCTGCAAATGCCAAGTCAAGGTAATAAACACCGAGTTATGAAAACAAAAGAGTTTACCTTGAAAATGGTAATTACAATTAGATTTGATTATATGGTTCTAAAAATACGTGATTTATTTTTATGCTAGTTGTTAGGCAGTAGATGCTAAGTGTAAGACTAGAAAATAAGATAAGAGCTTGAAGGTAGTGTGACAAGCAAATCGAGTGACTGAGAATTGGGACCTCAAACTAGACTATACGGGGCCTCGGGGTCGAGCTAAGCGTTGGCTTGTGGACAGCCGATGAAGGACTAACAGTTCTAAGAGCTTTAATGAGGGCTCTTTATGATCAATGATGAGTAATAAATGAAGAACAATCAATAAAGCAAAATAAATGCAAGCGATGTAATAAATGTGAGCAATAAAATCAAGGGAGAATGTGTTTAAGTTAGAGAACAGAGAATGTTCTTGTTCTAGTATAAAAAATCTTGTTTTTTACAAAATGATAAGGGTCCCATTTATATAGGAGGAGGAATCCCAACATGGTACATGTGTATTATTACAAAGAAACATAGCTGGTACAGCTATTTACTAGTTTGGTACAAACTAGCGCCACTCTTGCAGGTATTGTCAGCTTTGGTCACGTGCCTTGGGAACCTCCCGCTTGTCCATGGTAGCCACCGATTCGTGCTGCCCCGAGGTCGAGCTAAGAAACCCTCGGGGTTGAACCTCGAGCTGTGCCTCGGGCCTTCCAAGTTTAGCTACGGAATGTCACAATGATCGCAAAATCGGACTCTTTGATTTCAACCGTATACAGATAGTCCCCGCGTTTCTTAGAGTAAAATGATAAGAAACGGTCTTGAATTTATGCCTCTTCGATACTTCCATCACGACGTTAGTTACACCCCATCAAGCGATTGACGTGACAAGTAGGGTGTCTAAAGGTCGCGTCCGTACAGCCCTTGAAAAGTCTTCGAATTAATTACAGCGGTTGGCTATCTTTGGCCCGCTCCAACGTACACGTTTGGCCTCTATAAATACTTCTTCCTTCGCCCTTTATTTTCCACTGCATCATCAAGCCCTCAAAAGAGTTATTCTTACTTCTCTCTCGTGTTCTCTTCTGATTATAATTTCATTTCTCCTCTGAAATCTCTTAAGAATGGCAAAAACTTCCACCACTATCCCTTAGGAAGATGTGCCTTCTTCTTCCTCACGCTCGTCTAAGGGCAAAGCAACAGTGCCTCCTCGCGTTGGGGAATGCATTTGGGGCCTTTGAAACGACCTCCGATTTCAAGACCGACAAACCTTCTTCGAAGTCGGGACGATATGAACCTGTGTCCCGATATATTAGCTTAATAGCAGATGCCGAAAGGGTGAAGACCGACTGTCGCTGGGGAGAAGTGGTGCTAGTGGAGATTCCTTCTCGGGGGGAGGAAATAGCGGCATACAAGGCCGGCATCCTTAGTTTGTATACTTATCCATTTACCCTTGGCCCGGTGGAGCCATCCTCGCCCTCAATAGACCCCGTGATCTTCGACTTCTACGAACGATATTGAGTGACTCTCGGCCAAATTCATCCATTGTTCTGGCGTATTGTTTACATGACCAGATATTATGCGAACATGATCAAGGGGATGCCCTTCACCCTCGACCACCTGATCAGAAAGTACAGTCCCCGACTTCTTCCGTGGGGGCCTGATTAACCTCCACTGTCGGGCCTCGAGATCCCTTTTTTCTTGTACTGACAAGGTTAGGAACGGAGGGTGGATGAGCCATTTTATCCGAGTTAGGACTTTGAACCTGATTCCAATGGAGAGGATGTCGTTCCCTAAAAGGTGGAACATGAAACGTAAGTGGATACGCTAATTAAATGTTCTCTTTTTCTGTTGGATGAATTTCCCTACGAACTGACTTCCTCCTCTGGTGCAGCTGCCGCAGTGTACCCTAGCGCGGTTAAGGACCTCTCAGGCTGGGTCAACCAGCTAGATTTGATTTGCCCATACGTTGAGCGCGTATGGAGAGACCTGTCTAGGGCTCGATAGGAGGCCAAGGATCATGGTGAGCCTTCGTTTCTGCTGTAATTGAATTTCCCAAAAGAACTATCACTGATTGTGTCCTCATTCCCTGTGTTTATATTTTGCATTTGCGCAGGTCTGGGGGAGGTCTTCTTGATGAGAGAAGAACCGCTTGAGTAAGCGGATGCCCCGAAACTCGACAAAGAGAAGAAAAGGCGAAGGAGATCATCGACTGATTCTCCGGAATCTAAGAAGGACAAAGTGGAAGAAACTAAGGCTGATTCAGCAGCTCTAAATCCAGAAATATCGGGGAGTCCCCGAGCTGAAGGCGAGAAGAAGGACGATTCCCCTGTAGTACCTGAGGGGGGATAAAACCTGACCGTCCCATATGTTGCTAAGGTGGTGGCTTCCAAGTCGGAGCTTGATTCCGTTGTTGTCCTGCCTCGGGCTGAAGAGACCTTCGAGGGTGTATCGGGTAATATCCCCGAGCCGATTGACGGCCGAAATTTTCCTCGAGCTGAGGTGCATTCGGTAGGCGGTCGGAGCCTAGTTCTGAAGCTCTCCGGAAACAAGAGACGGTCCCGATTGATCCAATCGGGGTTATTGAAGAGAGCGATTCCCCTTTGGGATCGACTTTTCCTCCGAAGGAGATGCAGGATGCCCAAAATAAAGAGTCTTTCGATGTGGGGGCGCCCGTCGGAGATGAAAATGTGTTTGAAAAGCTTTTTGCTGCATCTGAGGGAAAGCCTGAGCATGACGCCTTAATTATTTTTAGTGAGATCGATAGGCTCTGTGAGCAGGTAATTTTTTCGTAAGTTCTGCTCGGTGCCCTGGTCTCCATCTTTCTAACTTTGTTTCTTTCTTGGTTCCAGGCCAAGGTGCTTTATAATCAGACCTTTGCCAGGTTTCAGATCGAGCTGGCTCGTTATGAGGGTGAGCGCAGGAAGCTCGCTTCGGAAGACAATGAGCTCAGAGCTCTTTCCACCAAGAGGGAGGAGGAACTCCGTGGTCTTCGTGATTGTTTGGAGGCGACGTCCCGAGAAAGAACTCATCTTACTGAGTAGTTTATACAGTTCCCGTTTGTTTTTGTCTACATGCTTATCCGGCTTCAGTGCTTTAACACCTTTGGGTCAATCTTTGCAGCTTGAGAAGAAAGATGTCCTAATAAGGGAGGAATTCCGAGCCAGGGACTCTGAAATTCTCAAACTCAAACGGCACATGAGTGAGATAGTCTCTGAGAGAGATACCCTCCAGGGGGAGGTGGTCTCAGTCGGACATCAACTTGATGATGCAAGGGCGGAGAGTAATATGTATAGGGATCTTCATACTAAGTCGGTTGTTACGTTATCCGAGGTTTGGGCTGAAGCCGAAGAGTTCGTATCCTCGTACAAAGAGGATGCTGCTACTGCAAATGCTCAGGCAAGGAAGGTGTCCGAGGAGGCCGAGCTGCAATTGACCCGAGCCGTGAAGCATGCCCGGTTAGAATCTCGGAGACAGGCTCTCGAGGATATATATGCGGGGGGCATCGACTTATCCGCCGAGATTGAGAGGGTGAAGACCCTAGAAGAGGAGGTTGTGGCCCTGCTTTCTTTTGAAGGCGAGTCGAGCAGTGGCTCGGGAGATGATGAAGATGGAGGCGAAGTCCCCGAAGGGGAAGAGGCCGTTGAAGATCCGGGGGTCATGGTCGGTGCTGTTTAAAGACACAACTCCCGAGGGAGCCGTCTAAGGCATAGCCCCGGTGGTAGATTATGTTTTTATTTGCTCTCTGCCTTTGTAAGGGCTTTAGACATAGGCCCTGTAAATGTGCCCTTGTGAACCTTTCAACATATATGTAAAAAGGCCCTTCGTTTTTCATCGTTTTTTATTTTTCCTTTGCTTTTTAGGAATAAGTTGTGACGCTTTTTGACAATTGGTCCGAAATTTTGGACCTCGAATTTAAACCCTTAGGTTCCTGCTGCCGATGAGCGATTTGTAATGGTCGAAAGTTGATCGCTTGGGGATTGGTCCCCGAGTCGCATTTTGACTTGAGTTTATTGACCTTTAGGTCTAAAGTATCGGCCCTGAGGCTATTTGAGCAGACCATTGAGCTCTTATGCATTTGGTTGGTGCAACCTTTCATCGGCTCTGAGGCTCTGTTAGACTGGCCCTTAGGTTCTTACGCGTTAGGTCGGTACGACCTTTAGTATAGGCTGGTGCTTGGGCTCTTACGCGTTGGGTCGGTACGACCTCTAACATAGGCTGGAGCTTAGGCTCTTACGCGTTGGGTCGGTACGACCTATAAATAGGCTGGCGCTTAGGCTCTTACGTGTTGGATCGGTATGACCTCTAATATTAGCTAGGCTCTTACGCGTTGGGTCGGTACGACCTCTAATATTGGCTTTATTTTTCCCTCGGTAAAGACTTTTTTTAATTTTTTGTGTTCTCCCGACTCTTCGACGGTTCCATAGGAACCTCGATTGTGAGCTGTTATGCAGTGATGAATGAGCACCTCGGGTGGTTTCGCTTGATGGTTGTTTCGAAGCCTGTTGTTTGGAACTGATATGATCGAAGCTCTTTTGCTTATGCCGAGGGTAGCCTGATTAACCGATTCTTTTCGAAATAATTTGAAGGCCTGTGATTTTATGGCGACGGCCAGGCATCCCTGAGTCGCGTTAGTTTGGCTGGTACAGCCTTGTGACCGTAGTCATTGTATTTAGGCGTAGCCTTTTAGTCCCCGAGTGTGGTAGCCTTGGCGTCTATATCGAGGGTATGCCTTTTTAGGTGTCTTACAAGTTCGAATATATAGCCTTGACTTTAAGATCAGGATTATGCCTTTTGTAAGGTCTTATAAATTTGAATATGCCTTATTTGAGGTCTTACAGATAGGTTACTTGTCACAAGTATAATCCATGCCTTGCTTGAGATCTTAAAGATTTGGTATTGCCTTATGGAGGTCTTACATTTTCTGGTATTGCCACATAGAGGGCTTTCAGGCTCGAGGTTGCCCGCTTGGGATCTTATGGCCTCGAGTTTTTGGTGGCTCGATGGGTTACAGTCAGTGACAGTTCCCGAGGGTATCGAAAGTTTTTGGCTCTGGAGCCGTTCTTCATAAATTTGATGTTGCCTCATTTAGGGCTTATGAACTCGAAGTTTCCATCCCGGAGGTCTTACGGCTTTGAGTTTTTTAGGTCAGTTCCCGAGTGTTCGGGAAATTTCTGGCCCTGGGGCTGTTTCTTGTAGAAATAGCGAACTTCTTTGAAGCACGAAACGTTTTTGATGGTAAAATATACTCCTTTTATTACTTGGCACGTATACATGTTTTCGCCGTTGAGGGTTTGATTATGCTATACAGACACGGTTCTTTCGACCGTTTGGCCTGATACATCATTTTTCTATTGAGACCCTCTTTGGCTTGTCTTGATTTCTCCGGGGAGATGATCTCCTGGGGGGTTGTACCCCAGTATTCGTGGTTGAGTGAAGAGAAGCCATGAATACTTGTTAAGTTCTCCTTAGGTAGCATATAGATGTTGCCTCGTTAAAAACCTTGCGGTAAAACCCTTCTTGGGATAAAATCCGATCGAAGGAAAAGAGTGCAATGCATGTTTTAAAACCCAAGGTCTTCGAGTCGGGGGATGTTTCGGCGTCTTCCATCGGACACCTTAGCAGTAGTAGCATTTGAGCATTAATATGTTCCAATTGCTTGGAAGTTGTTGGCCTTCCATGGTACCGATCTTGTAGAATCCTTTGCCGATCACTCCGAGGACGCGGTACGGTCCTTCCCTGTTCTGGCCTAGCTTTCCTTCATTAGAGTTTCGAGTGTTTGGGGTGACTTTCCTTAGGACTAAGTCCCCGACTCCGAAATGCTGGAGATTTGTAATCCTGTTATAGTACCTTTCGATCAATTGTTTTTGGGCGGCCATTCGGACCAGCGAAGATTCTTGATTTCATCCAATATTTCAAGAGCCGCAGTCATGGCCTCGTTGTTTGAGCTCTCGGTGGTGTGTCGGAATCTGGCGCTTGGCTCTCCGACCTCGACCATATCAAAGCCTCGGCGCCATACACCAGAGATAAAGGCGTTTCTCCTGTGCTTGATTTTGGAGTTGTTCGATATGCCCATGGCACCTCGGGTATCATTTCTCTCCATTTTCCTTTTGCACTTTCTAACTTATTTTTTAATTTTTGAATAATGGTCTTGTTTGTGGACTCAGCCTAACCGTTAACACACGGGTGGTAGGGTGTCGACAGGATTCTTTTGATTTTGTGGTCCTCGAGGAACTGTGTTACTTTGCTTCTGATGAACTGCTTCCCGTTATCACATGTTATCTCGGAAGAAATCCCGAATCGGCACATGATATGGTCTCAGATGTTGTTAATGACTTTTGTTTCTCTTATCTTCTCGAAGGCCTGCGCTTCCACCCATTTCGAGAAGTAGTCAGTCATAAATAAAATAAATCTAGCTTTACCCGGTGCCGTTGGTAGAGGTCCGACGATGTCCATTCCCCACTTCATGAACGGCCATGGTGACAAGATCGAATGTAACTATTCACTGGGTTGGTGAATCATTGGTGCAAATCTCTGGCATTTGTCGCACTTGCGGACGAATTCTTTGGTGTCCTTTTCCATGTTGTCCCAATAATAGCCTGCTCTGATCACCTTTCGGACTAAGGAATCGGCACCAGAGTGATTTCCGCAGGTGCTCTCATGGATTTCTCGGAGCACATAATCTGTGTCCCCCGGCCCCAGACATACTGCTAGGGGCCCATCAAAGGTTCTTCTGTACAGAGTTCTATTTTCGTCGAGCGAGAATCGGGCTGCTTTGGTTCGCAGGGCCCTCGACTCTTTTAGGTCCGCGGGTAGCTTCCCACTTTCCATCGATATATTTATTTCTCCAATCCAATGTCAGGCTAGTGGAGTTGTTCTCAGCATGGCCTTCCTCGATCACGGATTTGGAGAGATGGACAATGGCCCCAGGGAGTATGTCATCTTCCTCAACAGATGATCCCAGGTTTGTGAGATCGGCCTCGCTATTCTGCTCTCGAGGTATGTGGACTAGAGCCCACTCTTTGAAGCGGTGCAATGTGACTTTAATTTTGTCTAAGTATCTTTGCATCCTGTCTTCTCGAACCTCGAAGCTCCCATTTACCTGATTTACTACCAGGAGGGAATCACATTTTGCTTCGATGACTTCAGCTCCTAGGACTTTGGCCAATTCCAGACCTGCATCATAGCCTCATACTTGGCTTCGTTGTTAGTTAACTTTGCAGTTTTTATAGATTGCCTAATCATGTCAACCGTAGGCGGCTTCAAAACTATGTCTAGCTCGGACCCTCTCACGTTCGAGGCGCCGTCAGTGAATAGGGTCCATACCCCAGAAGATGTGCCTGTTTTTATTAAAATTTCTTTCTCTACCTCGGGCACGAGGGAGGGCGTAAAGTCGGCCACAAAATCCGCCAGAATTTGGGACTTGATAGTCGTTCGGGGTTGATACTCGATATCGTATCCCCCGAGTTTGATGACCCATTTGGCCAGTCGGCCCGATAATTCGGGTTTATGCAATATGCTTCGAAGAGGATATGTTGTTAATGCACAAATATGATGGCATTGAAAATAAGTTTTTAAATTTTGAGATGCGCTTCTTAATGCAAGAGCTAATTTTTCTAAGTGCGGATACCTGGTTTCGGCATCTCCCAGGGTCTGACTTACATAATAAATAGGGAATTGCGTACCTTGTTCTTCTCAAACTAGCACACCACTTACCGCTACCTCGGACACGGCCAGGTACAAATACAGCATTTCACCCTCTTTTGGGGTGTGGAGCAAAGGTGGGCTTGTCAAATATCGTTTCAGCTCTTCTAAGGCACGTTGATATTCCGGGGTCCATTCGAAGTTGTTTTTCTTATTGAGTA
Source organism: Nicotiana attenuata (assembly GCF_001879085.1). Lineage (NCBI taxonomy): Eukaryota > Viridiplantae > Streptophyta > Magnoliopsida > Solanales > Solanaceae > Nicotiana > Nicotiana attenuata. The sequence goes on from NW_017675332.1 coordinate 20,040, forward strand.
AGCAGAAGAAATGATGACCTTGATATGAATCAGCCCAAGGCTGCTATCCGCCCGGTCAGCCATTGCACGGCCTTCACATTGTTTACCACCGTGATTTCTTCGATGGCTTTGATTTTGTCAAGGTTGATCTCAATCCCCCTATTTGACACCATGAAGCCTAAGAATTTGCCCGAACCCACTCCGAAGGCACATTTCTCGGGATTGAGTTTCATATTGTAGCTTCTGAGGATGTCAAATGTCTCCTGCAAATGAGTCAAATGGTCCTCTGCACGTAGGGACTTAATTAGCATATCGTAAATGTAAACTTCCATGGACCTGCCTATTTGATGTTCAAACATCTTATTAACTAGGCGTTGGTATGTTGCTCCCGCATTTTTTAGCCCGAAGGACATCACATTGTAGCAGTACGTGCCGTACTTTGTGATGAACAAAGTCTTTTCTCTGTCCTCGGGTTTCATCTGAATTTGATTATACCCCGAGTAGGCATCGAGAAAGGTGAGGGTCTCATGGCCGGTTGTGGCATCGATCAAGCGATCGATGTTGGGCAACGGGAATGAATCCTTGGGGCACGCTCTATTTAAGACTTTATAATCTACGCACATTCTTAACTTATTCCCCTTTTTGGGAACTACCACCACATTGGCCAGCCATTCGGGATATTTTACCTCCCTAATAGACCCTATTTTGAGGAGTTTTGTTACCTCGTCCTTGATGAACGCGTGTTTTATCTCGGACTGAGGTCTCCTCTTTTGCTTCACTGGTTTGAATCTGGGGTCGACACTTAGCCGATGGGTGGTTATTTCCGGCGGGATCCCTGTCATGTCTAAATGGGACCAGGCAAAGGAATCGATGTTGTTAGTAAGAAATTGAATGAGTTTCTTCCTGAGTTCGGGGGTTAATCCCATTCCCAGGTATACCTTCCGATCTGGGAGATGCTCGATCAAAATAGCTTGCTCCAGTTCTTCAATTGTTGACTTTGTTGCATCCGATTCTTCGGGGGCAACGAAAGTTCGGGGAGCGAGGAAATCTTCTTCATTGTCCTCGGGGGTCTGTTTGCCTTCCGGCTCTTCCGAGGTGGAGGGTATAGGATTTGGTACCTGCTCTTGGACTGCGAACATTTCCTTTGCCGCATGATGTTCTCCATATATTGTCTTTATACCCGTCTTTTGTTGGAATCTTCATCATCTGATGCAGAGTTGACGGTACTGTCCTCATGTTGTGTATCTATGGCCTACCAAGCAATGCATTGTACCTCATGTCACCTTCAATGACATGGAATTTGGCATTCTGAACTACACCGGACATGTTGACCGGGAGAGTAATCTCCCCCTTCGTCGCTTCGCCGGCCATGTTGAAGCCGTTGAGGACTCGATAGGTAGGTATGATCTTATCGAGCAGTCCGAGCTGTCCTACCACCTTTGACCTAATTACGTTGGCTGAGCTGCCTAGATCCACGAGTACACGTTTAACTTGGATATCATTCAAGAGAAACGAAATTACCAGCGCATCGTTATATGGATGGGACAAGGTCTCGAAATCCTCTTTGCTAAATGCGAGGACGTCCTCAGACATGCAACCCCGAATTTGCCTTTCTGTTGCAGCGGAAACTTTTATCCGTTTGATCACGGGTCCTTGAGGAACGTCGGTTCCCCCAATGATCATATGAACCATGTGCTGAGGTTTTCCCGTTCCGTTTCTCCTGTCTGCCTCTCTTTCTTCCCGGGTTGGGTTTTCCCGAGTTTGCTTTTGATTTTCTCGGCGTATACTCCCGTTAATGTGGGAGCTAATATCGACGTGTTGGGCGTTGCGTGAGACCACATCCACGGGAATTGGTTCTGGTGTATCCCCAGGGTTTCGTGGTGGCATATCGATACCTGGAACAGCAACACCATTCTCTCCATGGTCCTCAGGATCGTTGTTTTCATGTGCATTCGCTGAGTTAGATATTTTGACCTGAAGTCAAAGATTCTTGGACTAGAAGAAAGTGTGAAGGATAACTTGCGTTATTCAATAAACCAGCCCGAAAACAATCACTATTATTTTTTGCCCCACAGTGGGCGCCAAACTGTTTACCTTGAAAATGGTAATTGCAATTAGATTTGATTATGTGGTTCCAAAAATACGTGATTTATTTCTATGCTAGTGTTAGGCAGTAGATGCTAAGTGTGAGACTAGAAAATAAGATAAGAGCTTAAAGGTGGTGCGACAAGCAAACCGAGTGACTAAGAATCGGGGCCTCGAACTAGACTATACGGGGCCTCGGGGTCGAGCTAAGTGTGGGGATGTGGATAGCCGACGAAGGACTAACAGTTCTAAGAGCTTTGATGAGGGCTCTTTATGATCAATAATGAGTAATAAATGAAGAACAATCAATGAAACACAATAAATCCAAGCGATGTAATAAATGTGAGCGATAAAATCGAGGGAGAATGTGTTTAAGTTAGAGAGCAGAGAATGTTCTTGTTCTAGTATTGAATATCTTATTTTTACAAAATGATAAGGGTCCCCTTTATATAGGAGGAGGAATCCCAATATGGTACATGTGTAATTATTACAAAGAAACATAGCTGGTACAGCTATTTACTCGTCTAGTACAGACTAGTGCCACTCTTGCAGGTATTGTCAGCTTTGGTTACGTGCCTTGGGAACCTCCCGCTTGTCCATGGTAGCCACCGATTCGTGCTGCCCTAAGGTCGAGCTAAGGAACCCTCGGGGTTGAACCTCGAGTTGTGCCTCGGGCCTTCCAGGTGTAGCTACGGAATGTCACAATGATCGCAAAATCGGACTCTTCGATTTCAACCGTATACAAAAAAGCAAGCCATTACCGAACTACCTGCTCGATGATGTTGGCCCGCTCTTGGAGCACTTTATCCGAACTCGCTCAAAGGTTGTTCAGTTCCTCCTCCCTTCGGGTGTATTGAGCTTTTAGCTCATTCGACTCCGAAACGAGCTTCTCGAACTCCCCTTCACAAGAGTTAGTTCGGCTCGTAACTTGGAGAAGGCCTGGTCGTATAGCATCGTGACCTATAGCACGAAGGAAAGAAGTTAGAAAAACAAAGATCAAAACTCAAGGCACAAAGGTTATGTCAAAAATCCCTTGTTTTTGAAGTTTCGCGGCCTCCTCGAGAACGACTGGAGCATCAAGATTAGTATCCTCTTCAACACCGGCAAAAAAATCTCCAAATGCAACACCCTCTCCCTGGGATGCCCCCACATTGGGAGTCCCCCTGTTCTGGGCATCCCGTATTTTCCCTAGGGAAAATGACGGGCCTGATTGAAGACCGCCTATGACATCAACCTCTATCGGGGCTTCCAATCGACCTCGAAGGGCTTCGGAGCAGGATCCTCCGAATGCACCAACTAAGTACTCATCGGCATGAATTGTGCCCTATTCAATGGTTGTCTCGGGGACTGCATCCTTACCCTCATCGAGGGGCTCCTCAATATGAGGTAGGACCGCATCGGCCACGACTGACTCGGCAGTCTTCTGCCTGGCAACCTTCGAACCATCAGCGCTTCCTCTTGCCCTATGTACTAGTGGGAAACCGTCATCGTCTTCTCCTTCAGCACGAAGACTCTCAGTAGCAGCGAAGTTAGGAGTGCATCAGCCCTGCGCTTTCAAGCCTTAGCTCTCTTTGGTTTCAAGGACTCCGCCGACGTCTCCTTCTTTCTCTTTCTATCCTTGGCAGATTTTTGGGTCTCCTCTTCGCCAGGAGGAGGCGATCTCATTGAAACGGCTTCCCCGAGGCCTGCACAAGCGTAAAATGTCAAACATACCGCCAAGAAATCTATTTACAAGGAATTTAGAGGTGATAGCGGTGAGGACGTACCATGGTTTTTGGCCTCCCATCAAGTTTTTGCCAAGTCACGCCAAATGCGCTTGTCATATGAGGAGGTGGAGTCTAAAAGTTTAACCCAGCTCGGGAGGTCCTTGACCGCGCAGGGGAACCACACGGTGGCTACGCAACCAGAGGAGAATCAATTCAATAAAGAAAGGAATTAGTTCGAAACAAGAAAAGAGGACATTCAGATGATAAAACATGCTCGGTGCAACGACACTTACATCTCATATTCCATTCCTCAGGGAATGGCATCTTTTCGGCAGGGATGAGCTCTAAAGTCCTGACTCGAACGAAGCGGCTCATCCACCCCCGGTCTTTATCTTCGTCAGTGTTGGTAAAAACTACTTTGGTAGATCGATGTCGCAGTTTGACTAGGCCCCCTCGATAGAGACGAGGGCTATACAATCTAACCAGATGATCGAGGGTGAAGGGCATCCCCTCGACCATGTTCGAGAAATATCTAATCAAATAGACGATTCTCCAAAAAGAGGGATAAATTTTACCAAGCGTCACTCGATATTGTCGAAAAAAATCGATTATCACCAGGTCTATCGGTGGAGAAAAAGAATCTACAGGACCCTAGATATTGACAACATTAGACTAATGTATCGAGACATGGGCTCACATCGGCCCGGTATCGAAGAAGGTTAATCAATTTTGAAATCGGAGAATGTATCGAAGGACCCGGGAACACACTCCTCAACGTTGGGAGGCACTACCTTTTTGCTCTTAGACGAGCGTGACGAAGAAGGGGCTTCCCCTTTTTGAGGTACTGTCTTAGAAGTTTTGGCCATGGTTATAACAAAGTTTCAAAGCAAGCTGATGCGGAAGTGAACACGGAAGAAGGGTGAAGGCAGGAAACTGTTAACGAAGATTTGAAGATCTGAAGATGTTGCAAAGGTTTAAAAGATAGGGAATTGGAGTATTTATAAGTCATCTAAGTGAATTGGAGGAGTTGAAAGGGCGACCAATAGCGGTTCGTGGGCTTTTCGAGATCCGTGTTGACAAGACCTCTATACAACTTTTCTGTCGCATCGTTTAATGATCTCACATGGTTGACGTCACAATGGGGGTATCGAGGAGGCAAGAACTCAAGATCGTTTCTTATCATTTCATTCTAAGAAACGCGGGGACTATTTGTATACGGCCAAAATCGAAGAGTTCGACTTTGGGGCTACTTTGGCACTCCACTCCCAACCTCGAGGAGCTCGAAGTGGAATTTGAAGTGTGATCCCCGAGGTGCGTCCCTTGAGGGAGTATATCGAAGGCCAATCTCGGAGTAGCACAAATCGATGATCGTCATGTAAAGGCAGGAAGGCTCCCAAGGACACGTGGTTAGAGCCGACCAGGTCTGCAAGAATAGTACAAATCCGTACTGAGCCATTATACAGTTGTACCAGTAGCATTTCCTCGTCATTATTAGACATGTACTATATGGGGATTCCCCCTTCATATATAAAGGGTACCCTTGTTATTTTGTAAAGGGCGACGACACATTGTTGAATACAATAGAACATTCTCTGCTCTTCTTGCTTAAACGTTCTCAACAATTACTCTATAGATTTATTGCTTGTTCTTTCATTGTTCATTTATTGTTCTTCATTTATTGCACATTATTAATCGCAAAAGGCTATCTTTGAGGCCTTCATTATCATTGTTCTTCATCAATTGTTCATTGCTAACGGCCCTAACTACCTCGAAGCCCCAGTTCCAGCCAGCTCGAGGCTCAGCTTTGTGATAGCTTTTGTTTGCATTTCTTATTCTCTTTATTTACAATTAGCATCTATTGCCTAACAACTAGTATTGAAATAAATCATGTATTTTTAGAACCACAAAATCAAATATAATTGTCAATACCATTTTCAAGGCAAACAGACTTGAATAGCATATTTCTTCAATTTTTAAAGCTAGAAATTTTGTTTGGTTGTGGAAAATAGAAGTTAATGATTGATTATTGTTAAAATTGTCTGAATGAGGATAATTTGTGCTTAAATTTTTAGTTCAAACACAGTTTTGGTGATTGACTCTAAAAATCTCATATCTTCATTATTGGGCTACAGAAAGTAATGAAGAAGACAAAGTGCATTGTTTGATTTGGTATTATTTGACTAAATTGGTGATTGGATATCTTTTGTGTGGGTATTTGAAAGCTTTGTTTCAAATTTGAGATCATTTGGAGAAGATTTGGAGTGGTTAAAGTTGCAAATTTGGAAAATACTTTGTTAAAACAACCGAAAAGCAGCATGCAAATCGGGTAGAATTCGATGAACGACTTAATAGATAGGTAGAGTAAATATAGCATCAACTCCACTAACCCGGTAGACAATCCTTGAAGAGTAAAAGTACGATAATTGGATAAACTTCGATGAACAACTTAATAACTAGGTAGAGTAATATTAGCATCAACTCTTCCAATCCGGTAGAGAAATCCTGAAGAGCACAAGTATGACAATGAGATAGACTTCAATGAACAATTTAATTTAATCCGGTAGAAAAACCCTCAAAGAGCTATGTGCGGGTTCGAGAGCCATTTTTTAAATACCGTTTGCGGGGCCCTTACTGTCAATCTCCAATGCTAATTAGGCCTTTTTGTGTTGGCCCGGTAGAAAGGTTTAAGGCAAATATTTTAGGGAAACCACCGGCTATATCCATTTACAAGTAGCTTATTACAAAATTGGTCAATCCATAAAATATTGCTAATATAAGCAAAATTCTACTAATATTAGCTAATTAGCTATTTGTAGCAAAAAAATTTCAAATTTTTTCTTTCCTTTTAGTGGCTATTATTGGAATAGATTGGGTACCTCTTAAAGAACTTGAATCTCAGTTTTGGGATGATTTGATGAAGTTTTGAGGTGGTTGGAATTAAAAATTCGAAGTAAAAAATAAACTTGAATATATATATGTGTGTGTGTGTGTGCGCGCGCGCGCGCGCGCGTGTGTATCATTTGTGTATCACATATGTATCATATTTGTATAAATTGTGTATCATATATATATCCATGTATACCTGTGTGTGAGATACATGCATGAACGTGTTTGATACATGAGTCGCAGAAGAATTTTTTGAACTCGGTTTAATTACGAATTTTGATACAAAACCAGTCCAAATCACCTCCAATCTTCCTCAAGTTTTGTATATTGACTTATCTATATGTTTCAATGAATTTCAACTATACCCATTGAAAAAGTTTCTTTTTGCTTAGATTTTTAAAATATTGTATATTTCTTTTTTTGTATTTCATCACCTTATTTGCTACCTCATCCATGAAATTTCCTTTTCGTCTTGCATCTAATGTTGCTATCACGCTTGAAAATATCGAAGGTGATTTTTGCATGTGATTCTTTGAGAGAAAGAACCTTATTTATTTGGATTTTCAATTTTTATATGTACTTGACTAGTTTTGGTAAGTCTATGACTAATGGCTAAAGGTTGGTAAGTTGAGATTTATTTAGGATATTTGTGTAACTTTCCTAATATTTTAATGCATTTTGCTAGTTTGGAGTGAAGAACAAAGAGTGATTATGTTTTGCCCCTAAAATTTAATGGCTTAGGTGACAAGTAGTCTATGTCTTTCTGAACATATCTAACTAACATATTAATAACGTAATTGAATCAGCAAACTTATCCGTAATTTTGACCAAACATATTTGTTGGCTACTCCAGGGGTTACTCTTTCCACCAAAGTAGGGTGGGTTCTCAACTTTGGAGAATGGAAGGTTTATAAATTACCAAGAAAAAAAAATTGCAAGAGAGGGACACTGGACCTTTTGGTATTAAGAAAAATGCTTTTCTTGACAAAATATTGCTAGCGGTAGATGATCTAATATACTAAAGATGTACAGAAAATAGTATACCTGCCACACACACACACACC